>NC_050580.1:4768353-5050853 GCF_011100635.1 Trichosurus vulpecula | reverse complement strand
TGAGAGGAGGGTATTACAGAGAATAAGAGACAAGAGAAACCATGGTAGCAGCAGCCTACTGGATCAACTCAAAAGCAATTTTAATTTTATTCCCTCCTCAGCCATCCTTAATAGCATCTTGCCTCTTTGCACCTCAGCTCTGTGCCTTTCTTAAATGGTTTTTCCTGCCATCTGTTTGGTTTTTTCCTTCTATTTACATCCTTAAATGTTCTTGTGATGATCTGGCTTATGTGGGTCCCATGCCAAGCTTTCTGCAAATTTGTTTTCCTTTCTACTGGCTCCTGGTGCTTTAGGAGGCACTCCTGCTCCCTCTATCCCACAGTCCTCCTCTGTAATATTTTGTAAATGAGGCTATGTTCTGATCTTATTTTATTTTAGCAAGAGATCTGGTGTTCATCGCTTGAGCAATTTTTAGACTCTTTTGGCCTGTTCAGTATGGTGATTGCTGTACATTGGTTTACCTCCCATAGGAAGGCAGTCCAGGTCTGTATCTGTTTCTGTAATCCATTTCATATTTGGGGCAGGAGTAGATTGTTCAAACTGGTCAAGTTGGAGTTATTTTAATGGCATGCCCTGTCTTCTATCTTTATCCTCTCTTCTAACTTGGAGTTGATTTTGATCTTTACTGGTGAATGTGAATGGTCTGAGTATACACAGATAACTGACTTAGACATGACTTCCATGTTGGTAATCAGTTATTCTGTGCATGTAAAGATTGAGTCAGTTCCATTTTTGTGATTATTATTTACTGTTCACCACGACCAGTTCTCCCTTACTCTCTTCTTGAATAGAGTAGTCATGATACATAGGTGCACGGTTTCTGGGTAATCTGAAAGTCTTTGGCCTTATTGGTTTCTTAATACCAAGCTGTACTTTCCAACATGTTTTTCACCACCCCCTTTGGCTTTGAAGCCAAGGAAAATGAAAGCATATGGTGATTGACTGTAGAAGGTCTTGGTAGGTTCTCATTCCTTCTCATCCCTTGCAGCAGATAAGATTCAAAACTGAGAATGATCTTGACTTGTGCTCCTGGGTCCTATGAAGTTCTGGTTTTGGTTGCTTTGGGGTCTATGATGAAAATAAGTCCAGCCTCTCCTTTATTTGCTTCTTAAAAGAAAAGTGGAGAACTGCCCTTCCATTTGGATGCACTTTCCTTACATATTCTGCCTTCATTTACGGCAAAATTGTCAACGTGGATATTGTCTAGTTCACCTAGAAGGATGTCCACTTGTTGATTATTGGACAAAAATGTCAAATGTGGAACACCAAGACAAATGATTGTTTATAGATGATCTAGAAACTGTGATCCTGAGTTTGCTTTGCCTTCTCCCTAGCCCTGAGCCACAGTCCTTGTTGAGTAGAAGGAGACTGGACTACAGAGGATTTAGAGCTAGTTTTCATTTTCCTCTTTAATGGGTTGCCATGGCCAAAGAAGTCATCACCAAGTGAATGGGACAGGAGGCCCCTTTGCCCTAATCTGAGAAGAGCCATGAAAAGAAGCTCTGTGTTCCTCTTTCCCCTTCCTAAATCCTCACCAAGCCATAGTGTCTTTTTGAAGCTTTGGAGCCAAGGATGGTGGTTGAATGGAAAGGACTGGGATCCAGAGGACCCGAGTTCTGGTCCTAGCTCTGCTTCTTACTACTGTTGTAACCCGGACAAATGCCTTCCTTTCTTTGAGCCTCATTTTCCTTATTTACAAAATGGGTGCATTATATTAATTTCTCTTCAAGTCCTCTCTTTTCTAGGTTTTTTTGGTTTTGGTCTCAATATATAATTTCACTGGAAAGTCGTATTGTGGAGATTCTCTCCACAGATACAGATTGACAACTCTAACTTTTATTCAGTCTTAGAGAGTTGGCTTAGGCACCAAGAAGTCAAATAATCTATCCGCAGCCACCCAGCCATTAATCTGTGTCAGAGACAATACTTGAACACATCTTCCTGATTTTTGGACTTACCCTTCATTTAGTAGGCCTCCCTACCACTCTAAACTTTGCCTGGTCTCTGGTTATCCCCTCCTCCTAAACCGGTGGATGCTGGTCATGGAGGCAGCTGATTAGGAGAAGCATCCTTCAACTTGGAGTCAGAGGACCTAGCCTCAAGTCCCAGCCCTCCTGTTTCAGAGCTGGACCCTCTCAGGAAATCACCTCACATCTCTGATTTTCAGTTTACTCATCTGTGGGATGGGGACATTAGTGACCTTAGAATCTTTCTGGCTAGCTCATTGTGAGCAGCAAAGGAGATCATGTGGGGAAAGTGTTTCTGAACTTCAAAGGGCTTTGTAACCATGAAGCATTCTCTGTCTGTCTCTGCCTTTCCTAATCCCCCAGATATCCACTGAGTAATTCTAACATTTTTATGAGACCAAAACCATGGAACAATGGGAAGTGGCTATTGAAACTTTTCAGAAATATTGTTTTAAGTTATTTATAACTTGTACTGCTCAGATTTGAGTTTAAATCCTGGCCCTGCTACTTACTACCTATGTGACCTTGGGTAACTCACTTAACATCTCAGAGCCTCAGTTTACTCATCTATAAATGGGATGGGGTTAAATTCCTTTCAGCTCAACATCTATGATCCCATGATTATGAGATAATGTTAAGGGAGCCTAACTTGATGTTGGCAACTCCTTCATCAAACAGCATCCATTTCATGGCTGCACATGAGCCTGAAAGAGCTTTACAACGAGATGTTTCCTCTGGCATCCCAGCTCTCCACTGTGAAATGGCCTCTGGAGTTCTGTGGCTTAGTTGTTAGTCCCTAAGAAAATTTTATCGTGTGCATTTAGGGTCCGGTGCATGGGCAGAGCCAATCAGTTCATGTGGCTGATGTCACCTCTCTGGGAGCTTGCTTTCGGGAGAATCATGATGACACGTAAGGGAAACAACTTGAACACATTGGAGACCATGCATTGACATTCTCTAACTGGTTCTGGTTGGATGGAGGCTCAAGCTGGTGGTGGTAGAGACAAGGCACCCTGACCTCTCAGGGTTGTTTTTGGGAAGGAGGGCCGGAATGTGTACATGTACAAGAGGTCTTACCGGATCATTCCGGTCCTCAAAACTACTCAGTGTCTCCTATTGCCTGAAAGGCAATGTGTGAATGCCCAACCTGGTATATGAAGTCCCCCACGTGTTGGCACTGGCTTATGTCTAGAAGCTAATTATGCATCACTCCCCTTCATACCAACCAAACTGACCTATGAACTGTTCCACAAACTTGACCTTACATATGCAGTCTCCAGGTCTTTTCACAGGTGGTTGGTCCTCCTTGCTTTCAATGCCCTCCTTCCTTACTTGTATCTCCTAACAGTAATGAGAGCCATATAACCATTCCAGGAAAGGACAGGCCAATTGATTGCTATTTGATTTCACTCATCATCCTTGTGACTTCCCAGAAGAAAGCATCTCACCCAAGGCACCCCTCCTCTCTATGTGTTTCTTCCCCTATTAGAAGGCAAGTTCCTTAAGGTCATGATCTGTCTTGCTTTTTATGTTTATGTCCATAGTTCCTGGTAGATGGTGAATGCTTGGTAAAGGTTATTTCATTAATTCATTCTTATAATGCTCCTCTAGTAATTTGTGTGGGGTGGGTGCCCTTGTCTAATGTGGAAGTAGCTAGTTACTTCCTCTTTGTGAACCTCAGCTTCATGTGGATGCCATCTCCCTTTCATATTTTCTCCCCTCAGTGTGAATTACTCTTTAGTTAAGCTTTTTGCCCTACCTCTTAAAGGGAATAGTTATCTTTTCAAACTCACCTGGGGGTAATAAGAAGAGGAAGGACCCAAGGTGAACACTTCAGAAATACAAGCTCCCATATCACTTATAACTTTCCTTCAATCAAACATTGCTAATCTAGTTGCTTAGGAATCAATACAGATCTGTGTTTTATCATTGCTCTAGGACATCATAAAATATGAATAAATAATTATCTCTTTTGTTTAGCTTTAAGCCCCCCATACCAGAAATGGTCCCAATAGTTATAAAATCTTTCTGTCTCTTCCTTCTTTCTCCCCTCTTCTCTGTCACCCATCTTTCTCATGCTTTTCAATCTGTTGCTACTCTTTCACAGCTTATGAAAAGATTCACACACAGATATTAGCAGAACAATGTTTAGCCACTTTATCTTAAAGAAATTGGTTTCTCTTAAAACAAAAACTAAGCAGAAAGCAAAGTAATCTCAAGAACAGAGATTGAGAAACAAGTTTCTGAGACAGAGAGAGAGAGACAGAGAGAGAGACAGAGACAGAGAGACACTGAGACAGAGAGAGACACACACGGGGGGGGGGGAAGAGAGAGAGAGAGAGAGAGAGAGAGAGAGAGAGAGAGAGAGAGAGAGAGAGAGAGAGAGAGAGAGAGAGAAAATATGAATGGGAGTTAAGCAAAGGATGGGAACATGAGGAATCAAGAGTTGCATTCTCAGCAGCGTGAAAGGCTCCAGACACTTGCAGGCTATTCTGTGTGACTCCTGCATTGCCCAGCTGCAGTCTTTGTCTTAATGGCTCAACTTTTGGCAGCTAGGTGGCACCATAGTGGTGGGCTTGGGGTCAGGAGGACCTGAGTTCAAATACAGCCTTAGGTACTTGCTAGCTATGTGAACCTGGACAGGTCACTTTACCTCTGTCTGCCTCAGTTTTCTCAACTGTAAAATGAAGATTATAAGAACGCCTGCCTCACAGGATGATTGTGAGGATCATATAAGATTTTGTGAAGTGCTTGGCATGGTGCCCTGCACACAGAAGGTGTCTAATAAATGCTTATTCTCTTCTCTTCTCCCTTTTGTTTAGATGCTAGTTTTCTTTGTATACATAACATTTTATTTTTCCCCAATGACATGTGAAAACAGTAAAATATTTTAAAGAAAGTTTTGAGTTCCCTGTTCTATCCCTTTCTCTCTCCCTCCCTTCCCCCCTCCCTGAGAGGGTAAGCAATCCAGTAGGTTATACATGTGCAGTCATGTAAAACATTTCCATATAAGTCATTTTGTACAAGAATAAAAAAAAGAAAGGAAGGGAGAAAGAAGAAAGAGAAAAAGAAAGAACTGATCTACAAATGGTCAGTTATTTTCAGATTCAAGATTACCTGATAGATTCTGAGTTTAAAAATGTTTGTAGGATAAAAGAAAAACCAAGCAACCCACCATCCAACCACCCATCAAAACCAGGAACCTTTGTCCATTTGCTCCTTTTTATAAATGCATATATCCTTAATGCCAGACAGCCTCACTGTCCTGGGTACCTACCTTGTCGTAAGGTAGCCCTCATGTATCACTGGGATGACTCAAAAGTCCTACTGTGTAGTCACACCAGAGCTGCAGTTATCAAGTGCTGCCAGGCCATGAAGACCTCACCTGGGATCTGTGAAAACACACCCAGCATGTTGTGAGCAAAGGGAGGCTTTGGGGAGGAGCATGGAGGCTAGAGAAGTGTACCATCCTTTTGGAGATGGGATAGGATGGCTAGTCAGTTTGTATATCAGCCACATGTAAGCTTCTAAGGGGAAGAAGTATCCTTGGTATCATTCACTGCCTAAATCTTGCTCAGCGTCTAATGCATAGCTTAATGAAGGTTTGTTGAATGAATAAATGAATGAATGAGGGCAGTTCCTTGTGACACCTTACTTTGGTACTTGGTGGGTCTTAGACCTCAAGGCTGTGGGATATAGATTGAAACTCACTCATGGTTTCTGATCCTGCAAGACTCTTGTTCACACCCTCCCCTAACATCCTACACAGGGCTCATGGTCACCCAACGTGTTGGGAGCCTTCCTGTAGATCTCTTGATAGTCTGTAGGTACCAGTGGCATATGAAAGATGCCCATGGGATGCTCCTTAGTCTTGTCATGACTGGTCCACCTCCTTTGCTATTCTTTACAAAATCTCATTGAGTGATTACCTGCAGCCAATACCATTTTGCAAAAGGGAAGCTCTGCATTTATGTCAGTTTCAATCACATGGGTTTTATAGGTGACCCAAAATGATCTCATCTTTGGCCTCATCAAAAATAGTGCCTTTTTTTATGTTGCCCTCCCAGGGATGGCTGAAGGGTTTGCTCGGGACCAGTGCTTGTGTGGTGTGGGGGTCTTTTCATAGGTCATCCACAGAGATAACTTTGTCCAATGATCTTCTGAGCATTGCCGTGGCATGTGGCAGAGAGCAGGGAGCCAGATGCCCATCCGAGGCAGTTATGGAGGAGGGCATGTGACATCTATGGGCCAAAGAAGGATCCCCTGTTGGTGGCAGTACCTTCATATAGCAGGGGTTTGTTGAATTAAATGGCAAGATTCCTTAAGGACCCTACTTGCAGGTGATATTAAACTGGAGCTATCTCCAAATTGCTGTTGGTTACCTATGTTCAGGGAATGGAATAGAAAGCAGAAGAGGGATGCAGGCATTCCATGCTGAAGCTCAGGTGTGTCTAGGCAGCACATGGGCCTATGACCATGTGGAAGTATCACAGAATTACCGGGGAGGGGGAGGGGGATAGGAAATTTCCCCTTTCCAACCAGGGGAAGAACTTATGTACTTAGTGGAGGGAAGAGAAACACAAGCATCCCTCTTTTTAAAGGCTTGGGGGCTATTCTTCCTGGCTTACTTGGTGTTTCCCTTTGACACCCCCCCCCCTTTACTGCCGTAATGGGTACTAAGTGACAAATATGGGCATTGCTTCATTATCCCGAAGTCCAGGTCCTTTGGTGCTGAACCTAATGCATCACCAGAAATGGCCAGGGCTGCCACTTGGGATGGCCCCAGTCCAACTCCCCACTACAGACTACAACATAAACCTGAAAGGGCAGCCTGCTGAGCTAGCACGCTGAAATAATTCTGTATCAAGAACACACTGCACATGGGCAGTGCTGAGAACCCAGAACTGACCAGAAATAAGAAAGAAGTGTAGATTATGTTTGGGAAATGGCCCAGTGTTTTTATTGTCTCCCAGGCTTCTCCTTAATGTGTGGATGGAGTTGATTAATTCACTCAATCAAGTCAGCCCATTCCTGTGATAAAGTGCCTTGGTACCTAAGCCAGGTGAAAACAATGAACCAATATCTACGATAGACTTTGGTTTCAATCAAGCAACAAATCATAGGCTTTTGGCTATGTTTAAAAAATCCTTGGAACCACAGTGAATTTGAACAGGTGTTGTGTTTGGTTACGCTGGCTTACATCCTAGGATTCATCTACAAATTATTGAGCTAATTTAGAACTGGAGTTATTTGTGAAGTTGGAGCAAACATGGTGTTCTAGTGAAACCCCAGAGGAAGAACTTCTGGGGGCAGGTGGAGAAAGGTGAGGCTTTGGCCTGATCCTACCCACCTTGGCTATAAGAAGACCTTGGGAACCTTTCATTGGCCTGAGGATGTTGGCCCTTACATTTTCCCATTGGTGTCTGGCAGTATCCTCGGAGCAGCGATTCAGGGTTGACATTGGGAACCAAGGAGAGACTGGACACCGATTCTTTTCTCCCAAAGGACCCGAGGAAAGAAACTACATTCTACCTAAGGGAGCACTTCTTGAGCTCCTCAAAAATAGGAGAAAAAGCCTTCCAGCAGCCAGAGCTATTGCTTATCCTCTGGCCACATGTACTCTCTAAGCATTGTGGACTTTATGGACTCGTGGGAATGTGTGTCACAGACTTTTGGGAAGAATGTTTTGCATCAAGTATTTTTTACTATATGACCTTAACAAATCCCTTTTTTTTAAAGCTAGCTAAGACTGGTTGATTAAATTGATTCTCAACTGATAATATTAGGGGGAGCGAATGGAAGGGATAGTAAGCATTAGAGAATCATCTCCAACCCTTCCTAGAATCCTTACATGGAGATGTAAGGGGACCTGCGACTTGTCTGTTAGAGTGAGAGATAGGATAAGGCTTCTCAGAGCTTATATGGACTACTCTAACTTAAAAATCCATCTCTTGTACATCACTGTTCTCCCAGGGATCCTATATGTATCTGTACTAAGGAGCACTGTGTTCTTTTGTTGTGGTTGTTGTTCAGTTGTTACTCATGTCTGACTCTTCGTGACCCCATTTGAGGTTTTCTTGGCAGAGATACTGGAGTGGTTTGCCATTTCCTTCTCCAGCTCATTTTATAGATGAGGAAACAGAGACGAACAGGGTGAAATGACTTGTCCAGGGTCACACAGCTAGTAAGTGTCTGAGGCCAGATTCCTCAGGAAGATGAGTCTTCCTGACTGGAAGCCTAGCACTGTACCACCTAGCTGGCCCATGTTCTTAGAAGAAACAAATATCGAGAGGACAATGAAAAGGCACATGGTTGACTTTAAGGGACATTATCAATAATGACTGGTCCAGAAGACGTGGTGTTAGAGGTGTTTATGGGGCACATATGGCCCAGAAAGATGGCTCAGTTATTTCCAAGGGCTTCCCTGTTCCCCTCAAGTTATCAAAAGAAGCAGGAAAAGCTTCAAGTACCCTGAATGAAGCCTCTGTGGAGAATTTGTGGAAAGACACTTGCCAGAATCAAGAAGGTGAGAGAAGTACAGGGGCTTTGCTTCCTGTCAGTGGAGAGATGGGTCCCACTGATGGGATACTGTGTTGGCAACCAAAAAATGGGCTCCTTAGCACTTAGTCAACAAGTGCCCTTGACTAGTTTGGCTTTTTCCCCTGAACTGAATACTGTTTGTATGTTGGACTGGAGTAAGCTTGTCGGCCCCTTCACCTTGCTTCCCTTGCTTAAGCTGATGGAAAGAACCTGTGCTTTCCCGGTCAACCCCTTCACCTTGCTTAAGCTGATGGAAAGAACCTGTGCTTTCCTGGTCAACCCCTTCACCTTGCTTAAGCTGATGGAAAGAACCTGTGCTTTCCTGGTCAACCCCTTCACCTTGCTTAAGCAGATTGAAAGAACCTGTGCTTTCCCCGGTGTACCTTACACCCCCGCAGAAGCCGGATGGTTAAAAGCAGCTCCCATTGGAGCCAGAGGCTGCTATAGCCACAGCCACAGCCGAAGCAGGAGCTGCCAGTGGCAGAGCTGACCTACGGGAGGAAGCTGAACAAGGACTTCAGGCCAGTGGGTAATCTTTTTACCATAGAGGGGGAAGCATGATTTTGCTTTACGCAATCATGCTTCTCTTTAGCCTCCTGGTTACTCTTTCAAGGCGTACTTATTGGGCCTGGAAGCTTTTGATCAATATATCAAAATGGGGTTGCTGGTTTATGGGTTGGTTACTGTGGAGCCTAAATATATGTTTTGATTCTTCTGCCTTCTACTTTGAGAGTTTCTTATATCCGGTGGTTCCGAACCTTTCAGACATGTTTATGATCCTCTTTGAGATTATAAACTCTGCCCTCCTAATACAGATACAGATCTGTGAAAATGCCTCTGACATGCCTTGTGAAACATGGACTCCATGTACTCTGTGTTGTGGTTGCTCCACGACTTTGACAGATTTGTTATGACTTCTTGTGTATCTCCTTAACAGAAGTTTTTTAAAGCAATCTCCTAAGCATACGCTAAGAAAATTGCTTGTTCAGAGCTTTACAAACCAAATGACTCCAACCTCCGGTGATGCAATAAACAGACCGAGCGTGAAGCCCAGCAACAATTCCCGGCCTGAAATAGTCATAAAATCCAATATTGCTTTTTCAAGCATGGTGCATATTTTCTAATAAACTGTCATCCCTCTGTACCAACCCCTCACATGGAGAGCTTCTTGTATAGCCGAGATGCTCCATTTTGTCTGGTCTAGATTGTAAGGAGCCTGGGCTTTTGTCTGCTTTTCTCCAAGGCTGTCAAGGGAGGCCCACAATGATAAGCAAGTTTGCTCCTTCATCAGAGCTGAACTTTAAGGCATTTTCCCAAATTCTGGCTTCAGCTCAGAAGGATGAGTCACCATGGTTACTCAAGGTGTCCCAGATTCCTCACTGCTGCCTACATTTGAGTGAAATCAGAAGCTGCCTCTTTAAAGTGACATAAGCTTGGTCCAAGGCAGGGCTCACATGTTCTGCCCCTTTTATCTTTCGCCACTGTTCTCAGAGGAGATGCTCAGCTTGATGCCTCTTTATGAGCACAGGGCTCAGCACATAGTAGGGCTGAGCAAATGTTTGTTGAATGAATAGGTGAGTAACCCCATTATAGGCTTGTAGCTTACCAGGAGGCACCTGATTTTCTGGAGATTTTCATGTCCAGCCTAACCAAGTAAAGGAATTTAGAATCAATGAAAAGCATCCTAACTTCATCTTCTCTGCAGTAATTTGAGGTTATTACTTCCTGAGGAGCTCAAGAAATGGAGGACAAAGAGATTGCCTTTCCCAGGGAAAAAATGAGGTCTAACCATGGAGATGGCAGACCACCCAGCTAATGAAGAGCTCAGCTGAGCACAGTAACAGCTGCTAGCATTTATGCAGTACTTTAAGATTTACCAATCATTTTACAGATATCACCTCATGGGATTCTCCCAGCAGCCCCAGGAGGTGGGTGCGATTACGATCTTCATTTTATAGATGAAGCAACCGAGGTTCACAGCAGCTAAGTCACTTACTTATCTAGTGAGTATCAGAGGCTGGATTTGAACTCAGGACAGGTCAAGCACAATGTTCTACCCACTGCACCTTCCAGACACCTGGCCACATGGGTAGTGGAAATGGTGCTGGATTGGAAGTCAGAGGGCCTTAGCTTGAAGCCTGTCTTTTCACCTTGCTACCTGTGTGACCACGAACAAATCCCTTGCCCTCTCTGGGATTTAATCCCCCACATGAACTGATGTGCTTTGGAGCAGGTGATACCTTAAGTCCCACGCAGCTTGAACATTCTCTAAATCTTCTCACTTGCCGGAAACCCTGGAGGCGCATGGTAAGAAAAGGCCCCTGTGTTTGGTGTCAGAGGACCTTCTGAGCTCACTTATCACCCTGGTGACCTTGGGTGAGTGACTGCTGGTCAGACATGAGGAATCTAGTGGGTAGAGTTGGGTTAAACTGGATGATCCAAAATCTCCCTTCTAGTTTTTTGATTATCTTTTGACTCAGGGGAAGACAAGCACAGCGGAAAGACGCTGGATATGGAGACAAAGGACCTGAGTTTGAATTCACTCTGCCACTAGCTACCTGCATGACCTTGGGCAAATCTCTTCACCTTGCTGGACTTCAGCTTCCTCTTCAGTAAAATGAGGAGACTGGATGATTTTCCAAGTCCCTTTTAGTTCTGGGTCCTCTGTTTTATATTATTTTATTTTTAGTATTTTATTTTTTCCCAGTTACATGTAAAAACAATTTTAGTATTAATTTTGAGAACTTTGAGCTCCAAATTCTCTCCCTTGGCCTCTGTTTTATTTATTTATTTATTTATTTATTTTTGCTTTTTGGCAGGGCAGTTGGGGTTAAGTGACTTGCCCAAGGTCACACAGCTAGTACATGTGTCAAGTGTTTGAGGCCGGACTTGAACTCAGGTCCTCCTGATTCCAGGGCCGGTGCTCTACTGACTGCGCCACCTAGCTGCCCCTTGGCCTCTGTTTTATAGGAGAATGGGAACAAGAATTCTTTAGGATGTGGGGCCATGGTGTGGGAGTGTGGGGAGGGCTTTGGTTTATACTGTTGGAGATAGTACCCGCATTGCTAGATAGCAATAGCATTGAACACATAGCTGGGGTCAGCAGGATCTTAATAAAGAAAGTCATTCCATTGCTGGTTTCGACCTTGACCCAAGGCATCAGAATTGGCCTCACTGTGGGAGGTTTTCTAGGTAAAAGTCTCCTGGCTGACTCAGCCTGCACTTTCAGGACACATTCACAGACAAAAGCTTCCCTATGGATTATTGCTAGACCAGGATCCTGCTTGACCTTTGATGTTTTAGCTTCATGAATGTTAACCTTAGGAAAGGAGAAAGAAGTGTGGGAGCAACCAATCCAGAAGACATGTTGTCTTATTCTGTTGGCTTAATTTAATTGAATTTATAAAACACATAAATGTTGCAAAGCTGGAAGGGCTAGGTAACATGGTGTCTGACAGAATCAGGACCCCAAGAGTTCTTTATGGACTGGAATGATGGATGAACTCTAACAATATGAAATGAAACAGGCATAATTGGAGATTTCTACAGGGGTTCAAGAAATCCACTTCCTCAGTCCCACATGGGTGAGATGTGGCAGGACAAAAGGCAGAGGGCAGTCTGTGGACTGTGAGCTGCAGATGAGTCAGTACAGTGTTACTGTGGCCCACCAACTTGGGGGGGGGGCGGTGTCTTAGCCAGCTTCTGGACAGGTCCAGTGTTTGGAACAAGGGAGTTCCTTGTCCCACTGTATTGGGCTATGGTCCGACCACACCTAGCGTGCTTTCGGCCTGTGCTGAGAACTACATTTTGAAAAAAAATAAGAAGAGCTCAAAAACTGGGCTGCATTCAGAGAACATGTCATCCAGAAACTCATAACTGTATTTGTAATATGGTTTAAAATGAAGAGGTTTGTGTGTGATAAAGAAAATGAAACCAGCTGTGGGAACCCAGGCTATTGTCAGTGTACTTTCCAGCTAGTCAGACAGATCAGGGGTCAGGAGTCATCAGGAATGCAAAACTGTATCTTAAGGATTGTAGGTATCAGAGAGGTAGAGATGAGACCAGACAACTGACAACATAGATGGTGGCAGGAAAAAAAGATTCCAATGAGAAGACCTGAATTCAAAACAGCTTTGTTACTTGCTTTCAGTGTAGCCCTGGACAGTTACACCCTTTTGGTTTCAGTTACTTCATTTGGAAGATGGTAGGAACCAGAAGGAGGGACTCAGTAACTTCTAATGTCTCTCAGCTCCAAATCCTATTATCTCATGAAAGCAATGGCAGAGAATATATTCAACATTCAAAAATGCAAAATGATGCTATCGAGAGATTCCAGTGCTACCTACTGGAAACTGGCAGCAAAGCACATGCCCTGTGATACACCTATTGCTTCCACACTTTCAGAATTCACAATGTTGTGGGTGTGTATCGTCCCTCCACTTTTCCAGATCTCGCTGCTCCTCCCTCCCCAATAACTTAGCATAGGATCTTCGTTGTTGTATCATCAAACCGAGTCATTTTACAGCCAAGAGAAGATTCACTTAATGCCTGGTGGGGGGTGGGAGATGAAAGAGGAAGACAAGGACTCAGAGAGCGGACACACTTTCTGGTCTCCCCGCTGCTCACATCCTTATCTTCATGAAAACTGTCCATTTGTTCTTGTATTTGAAAGATAACCTTGAACATATGACAGCACTAGATACTGTGGAAGGAGGTTACAAATACCTTCCCTTGCCCCTTTCCCCTCCCCTCCCAAATATAGGACATTTCCAATGAAACTTTTGAGTTCACGTTTCTAGTCATTGAAAGAAACCAAATCATGGTGATTTTCTTTCACTTTGGGCCTTTTGTTCTCCCATCTTTGTCCTTTTCCTTGCTGGGACTGTCTTTAAGCTTTATAGCCTGCCCTCCCCACTCCCACCTTTCTATCGACAGGAGAGGAAATAATTCATGTGTCCCAAGAGCTTCCTGTTGTTCTCATTAGTCATAAATCCATAGGATTCTGAGGGTTTCAGAAATTCAAATTCTATCCCTGGTGAGCCCAGGGTTAGAGCTCAAAAGCCAAGAAGACCCATCTGATCATTAGGTTGAGAATTTTGAAGTCTGGCTTCTTGTGACAACTGTTCTTCTCTCAGGCTCCTAGAGAGAGAAACTGTCCTCCATGCTGGTCTCTCAGCCTTTTAAGATGAAAATGGAAATCCATAAAATGAAATAGATGCATCCTGGGGACATTAACAAAGCAGTTCCCTAGTGCTGCCCTGTTCACAAGGCTCCACCCAGGAGTCCAGAAGCCTCCACATTGTAGCACCTCTGAATATGTTTGTTGGTGATGTGGAGGTAAGAAGGCATTTTAAAAATGCCTTCTTTCTAAAAATCATGTCCTTGACTTCACTTCCTCACCATTACAGTGATGAATGCAATATCATTCAGTTCAACAAACATTTGTTAAGTGACCAAGGTACTTGGCACTGGGGATAGAAAGACAAAAATGAAGCCATCTTGGCTTCCAAAATGCTTATGTTCTCCTTGGGTGATAAGGAAGTACAAGGAAGATACAGAGTAATAGAACATCATTTCAAGGAGAGAACATTGGCAACTGGAAGACTCATTCCATGAGGAAAGATGACATCCTTTTTTTTCTAAAAACTTCTGAGCTCCTCTCAGTCTGTATTTCTCAAAGCTCTGGGCTAACACAGACCAGGTTCTATTCTGGGAACTAATGCCAAGGGAGCAATTTTTTCATGTTGCCTCTGGTCCGCTCCTCAGACACGTTGGGGAAGTATCCTAAATAAAGCTCAGACATGGCTTATGTCTAGGTTTTGCCCAAAATGGGTGACAGGAATCCCGACTCCTTCATGTATACTCAGTGTACATTGAAGATGATATGCAGGGCCACCTTAATTTCACCCTTCATCAAAGATGTCTAAGATGCAAAGACCTCATTCTGTGAAGAAGAATACAGTAATCCAAAGTGCTTAATTCACCCATTAGACCCAAGCTGGAAGGGTAAGGACAATTGGGAAGCTGCTCAACAAATATTTTCTTTTTAGCTCAGACCTCTCTGAGTAATTCATGTTCACAGGAGATTTGGCAATGACCAGATCTCTCTTTGGTCCCCTTTGTGACTTCTCTTTGGTCCTTTAGCTTCAGGACAATCCTTTCTTGAAGTCCTCTTCTGTGGAAGAAGCTTTCCCTCTAAGAAAGTGGGGGAGGGCAATGTTCAAAATCAGAAACTCTTGCATTTATATGGTAAGTCCATCCTTATGGACTCTAGTTTCTTTCCTTTTCCCAGAAAAGGAAACAGAAAGACAGAAGAAAATGACCAGGAAAAGGAATGTTCTTCTGACTCTCCATGGACTTTCTGTGAAGGAGCCATTTTCTACTCATAGGTGATGGAGAAACCCCTTTTCTCCTTTGGTTGCTCCCTAGTCTAGAAGTCCAGAGGAGACAGAGTGCAGGAAAAGAAAAGGGGCTGAGCCATTGTCTGACTCTCTTTTAGAGACCAGCCAGAGTTTGTCTTCCCAAACAGTCTACGTTCCTCTTGGAGAAAGCCTCAGTCCTTAGGGAATAATTAGAGGAACTCCCTGTATCTCCTGACCAGGTGTTAGGGGAGAGGTCAGAGGTGGCCTTTGGACAAAGGTCCATACCCAACGAATTGATTGAGAAACTCATCTCATTGAATTGGGGCTTCCCTAATCAACCTTATTTTCAATATATTTTAAAAAAATTGATGCATTCTGCCTTTACTTCACAGTAATTTCAGGGAAAAAAACAAACAAACTCCGCCCTCCTCCCTGGCTAATCCTTGCCTTGTAAAGAAAAGTGATTAAGCAAAAGCACTGGATAGACCACTGATTCCACTAGGCCCAGGCCTTTCTGTTTCCTTTGTCTGCTCTCATGCACCATCATTGGCTAGTTCAATTCCTCCAAATTTGGCTTTCTCCTAGTGATCGTTTCTTGGATGCTGTTAGAGGCATCATGCATGTGCTGTTCTCTTGATTTTACTCTCTATCCATTTATTCAGATCTTCCCATGTGTTTCTGCCTTCCTCATCTTTGTCATTTTTTGCAGCAAAATAACATTTCCATACAGGTGGACCCCACATGATGTTTTAAGTGTGACAATCTGCGGTTGCTTCCAAGGGAGGAGGAGGGATGGAGCTTTGTTGGACACATCTGAATGCAGGCTACAGCGTACACTTTCTTTAAACTTGTACGTGCACAGCAAGGCCAAAGGATCAGGTAAGGGGGAAGGTTTCAAAGCTATTTCTCAGTGATTCTCAGTATGAAATATAACGGGAAAGGAAGTCATGAACACACTCAATGCATTATTAATAAAGTGGAGAAAAACAAAACAAGCAATACAATCTTTGCAAAAGTAATTTTTGCTTTGATGTGGCCAGATAGATGTTAGAAGGGGAAGTTGGGTCACAGTGTTCTGAATTCCCCCAGCCTTCAAAAAACAAAAGAACTCTATAATGAAGCCCACAGGAAATCATTGGGACCAGAAAACTGAGCATTTTTCTCCATTATTAAGTGACTCTTACTGAAGAAGGGAGAATTGGGGAAAATATTTGCCTCTTCTGTATTTGTAGCATTGCGGAAATCATTTCATAGCCACTTTGGCAAAGTCCTTGCTCCTGTGTATCCTCTAAGAGGGCAGAGATCATTCTTCACAGGCTGCAGAGAGCCAGGAGTGGCTGTTTCTCCATCATCCTGAGGAACCAAATGCCTCTAGCTGTGCACCCTGCTGAGAGGAGAAGCAGACAGCTTGCATGTTCACAAAATCGTTTGCCTTTGGGAGATTAGGGATCTTCCTTCTTTTCACTTCTTAATCAGCATTTTAATTTCTTAGAATTATAGGGCTTAGACCTGCAAAGGACCTTAGAGAGTATCCAGTCCAATGCCCTCATTCTACAGAAGAGAAATATGAGGCTGATGGAGATGAAGTCTGCTTGAACCTTGACTTCTTTAATTGTTTTTTCAATTCCAGTGCTATATTAAATAAAATTACAGTTATCTCTCATTCCAAGTAAATTCAATGTAGATAATTCCTAGCCAGTAAAGCTGCCGAAGCAGGGAACTAATTCATCTAATGTAACTTCGAAGAATTCACACAAAGAGCAGTTTTAGAGTAAGGGATTGTCACCTGTTGGAATAGTGACACCTAAAATTGAGGGGCACTGCTGTGTTCCAGCTCAGTTAGACATCAAACACTAACACACCAATAGATTTGTGGTCCAATGAATATGGGGCTGGTGCCCAATGATGTGGATCACAGCTTCTCCAGGCCTGTCTGTCTTGTGTAACTCTCAATCATATTCTTGTGCTTAGAGCCTTACTCCTGGTCTCCTGACAACCTGACAAGTCCAATGGCACATGAGGTCTATCCATTGCTCAGCCCTTTCATTAATTATATGACTATCCTGTCTTCTTTTTTGATGATACCCTGCCTCTCCTGCTTAATTCCTGGTGCTTGATGTGTAATAGCTTGATTGTGCCTTCTGGGTGCCTCCCTTTGGATGGTACTGAAGTTCATTCTTTGGAGATTATAGTGGCCTATAACCTGCAGTCACGCACCACTATTGAGGATAAAAAAATAAAAAAGGATTTGCAAGGTTTTTGGTTGGAAATGGATACAGTGGTACCCTTAGCTACATAGTCAAGCCCCCACGAAAGGAACAGGGCTAACTGACCCATCACTTCAAAGGTCATGGCTAGTCGGAGGAAGAGGTCAACTTCTTCATTTCACATTCACCGATCTCATCTTCTAATCTTCACCCCAGCTCTCTGCACCCCACCAACTCTGATCCCCCTCCCCAAGAGTGGATTTCATCATAGCACCATAATGTCTTAGAGTTAGGAGGGGCCTCAAAGATTGCTTAGTCCAACTCCTACTCATGATTCATGATTCATTCAAAATGGAAATGTTTTAGAGTTTTGGATATAAAGAGGCTGGGCACTCCCAGGTAATGTGCTGTTCTGCAGAGAAAACATGTTGTGACAGGCTGTATCCTTGAAATCAGGACAAGTTGGAGTCACATCTTGCCTCAGACACTCACCAGTTTCTGACACTGTGTGATACTGAACAAGTTGTTTAAATTCCCTGAACCTCAGTTTCCTTGTCGGAAAAATGGGGATAATAATAAGAATTCCTAGGATCATTGAGGTAAACCTCAGAGACCATGACAGTTATCTAGCCCTTTTCTAGATGAAGATACTGAGGCTTAGAGAGATGCAATGATTTTTCCACAGTCACATAGAAAGTAGTCAAGCTGGGATTTGAATTCAGATCCTTTGACTCCAAATCCAGCCCTCTTTCTTCTATGAAAAATTTTTGAAAAGCCTTAAAGCTTTGTAAATATTAGAAATTATTAATTTATATTTGCTTCCAAGTCATATGATGGCATCCATAAAATGATGCTTTGTACTAGTTTAAAATAAATGGTATAAAAATTATTGCCGAAAGAAATTCTTGCCCATTCAGAAAACTAGAAACTGTGATGGAGGCAAAACTCAAGTGGTATCGGATGGCAAAGTTTAGGTGTTTGCCTTTGTCTAATGGCAGTTAGGTGGTCTACACTAGCACACTGGCTGTGGACTCAAGACCTGACTTCCAGTCCTGCTTCAGACTCTTACTGGCTATGTGACCTTGGACAAGTCATTAACCTCTTTTAGCGTTGGTTTGTTCATCCATGAAGCCCTCGGCAGGCCTCGAAGCGCACCGCAGACAGGAAGTGTTCCCTTTTCTTGTCAGCTGACCTCCTAAATATTTTCAGACTCCTTAAAACTGAAATTGTCCACGTCAGTGACTTCATCATCGTTACCAAGCTTTCATTGAGCTTCCACTATGTGCGAGGCGCCGTCCCACGGGGCTGTGGAGGGAGAGGGTGGTCGGAGCGGGGTGGGAGGCACGGCTGGGGCGGAACGGGAAACAAAAGAGAAGCTGGCCCACGATGGAAGTCCAGGAACACCGAGCCTTGAGTCCAGCAAGAATCAGTCAAGATAGGGAGGAACAGAGATTCATCAGAGGTCTGAGTTGACCAGGGCGAGAGTCAAAGTATATATTAAGAATGGCATGGGGGCAGAGCCAAGATGGCAGAGGAAAAGCAGGGACTTGCTTGAGCTTTCCCCCAAGCCCTTCCAAATACCTGTAAAATGACTCTAAACAAATCCTGGAGCAACAGAACGCACAAAATGACAGAGTGAAACAAATTTCCAGCCCAAGACAGCCTGGAAGGTCGACAGGAAAGGTCTGTTTCACCAGGCTGAGAGAGGAGCACAGACCAACTGTGGCCATGCTGACACAGACTAGGCCCCCCAGCAAACCTGGAGCAGGCCTCGGGGCGCTGAATCACTGGTGGCTGTGTTGGTTTCCAGACTTCTCAACCCACAAATGCCAAAGACAACTTAGAAAGTCAGTAGGAAAGGTCTGTCAGGACCTGGGTGAGAGAGGAGCTCAGTCCGGCCCTAGCCCTGGGGTGGTGGAGGTGGGAGCAGTGGCAGCAGTAGCAGCAACAGCTGCTGCTTCTGGAGCTGTTGGCCCACAGATTTTGGGGAATCAAGCAGCTGATCAGAGGGAGACTGCAGGGATCTCTTTGTTGGCACTGAGGCAGGATTCTCTTGCTTTGCCCTGCTTAGATCTGGGTCACAGTCCCAGGGTGATGAGGAGCACTGGTATGGCGGAGCTTGTGGCAGTGGTGGAGAGGGATTCCTCCTCACAGTTCCAAGGCAGAAAAGAGTGCTTGTGGTCACTCACAGATCTCTCCTTTGATCATACCACCTTGGAAGAACTGAAAACTTACAGGGCCCTAGAAGTATCTCTGTAAAGAGCTGCAGAAAACCCCTGAAACTCGGGACAGAGCCCTCTCCATTCTGAAGCAGAGTTCTGACAAAGAGCTCAAAATTTAAGTGATTGGCTGGGAAAATGAGCAAGTAACATAAAAAGTCAGAGTATAGCATCTTATTTTGGTGACAATGAAGATCAAAACATCCAACCAGAAGAAGATAACAAAGTCAAGGCTCTTACATCCAAAACCTTCAAGAAATATATGAATTGGTTGCAGGCCATGGAAGAACTCAAAAAGGATTTTGAAAATCAAGTAATAGAGATAGAGGAAAAATTGGGAAGAGAAATGAGAGTGATGCAAGAAGATCATGAATAACGAGTCAACAACTTGATAAGGAGACCCACCAAAAAACTGAAGAAAATAACACCTTAAAAATAGACTAACCCAAATGGCAAAAGAGCTCCAAAAAGCCAATGAGGAGAAGAATGCCTTTAAAGCAGAATTGGCCAAATGGGAAAGGAAGTAAAAAAGCTCACTGAAGAAAATAATTCCTTACAAATTAAAATGGAGTGAATGGAAACTAATGACTCTGTGAGAAATCAAGAAATTACGAAACAGAACCAAAAAAATGAAAAAAAGAAGACAATGTGAAATATCTCAATGGAAAAACCACTGACCTGGAAAATAGATCCAGGAGGGATAATTTAAAAATTACTGGACTACCTGAAAGCCATGATAAAAAAGACCCTAGATATTATCTTTCAAGAAAGTATTGAGGAAAACTGCCCTGATATTCTAGAACCAGAGGGTAAAATAGAAATTGAAAGAATCCACCAATCACCTGAAAGAGATCTCAAAAGGAAAACTCCTAGGAATATTGTAGCCAAATTCTAGAATTCCTAGGTAAAAGTGAAAATATTGCAAGCAGTCAGAAAGAAGCAATTCAAGTATTGTGAAAACACAATCAGGATAACACAAGATTTAGTAACGTCTACAGTAAGGGATGGGAGGGCTTTGGATATGATATTCTGGAGGTCACAGGAGCTAGGATTAAAATAAGAATCACCTACCAAGCAAAACTAAGTATAATATTTCAGGGAAAAATGGATATTCAAAGAAATAGAGGACTTTCAAGCATTCTTGATGAAAAGACCAAAGCTGAATAGAAAATTTTACTTTAAAATACAAGACTCAAGAGAAGCATGAAAAGGTAAACAGGAAAGAGAAATCATAAGGGCCTTATTAAAGTTGAACTGTTTACATTCCTACATGGAAAGATGATATTTGTAATTCATGTGACCCTTCTCAGTACTAGGGTAGTTGGAGGGAATACACAGACACACAGGGTGGGCACAGGGTGAGTTGATTTCGCTTAAGGAGGGAATAACATATACACTCAATTGGGTATGGAAATCTATCTTACAGGATACAGGAAAGTAGGGGGAAAGGGAGAAGAGAGGGGGAGATGATAGAAGGGAGGGCAGATTGGGGGAGGGGTAGTCAGAAGGAAACACTTGAAGAGGGACAGGGTCAAAGGAGAAAATAAGATAAATGGGGAGCAGCATAGGATGTAGGGAAATATAGTCTTTCACAACATTATTATGGAAGTGTTTGCATAACTACACATGTATAACATATATCAAATTGCTTGCCTTCTCAATGAGGGGCAAGGGAGTGAAGAAGGGAGAATTTGGAACTCAATATTTTAAAAACAAATGTTAAAAATTGTTTTACATGAGACTGAGAAATAAGATATACAGGCAATGGGGTATAGAAATCTACCTTGCCCTACAGAAAAATAGAAGGGAGAAGGGGATAAGAGGAGGGGGTGATAGAAGGGAGGGCAGACTGGGGGATGGGGTAATCAGAATGCCTGCCCTCTTCAGGTGGGGGAAGGAGAGAAATGGGGAGAAATTTTTGAACTCAAAATCTTGTGGAAGTGAATGTTGAAAACTAAAACTAAATTAATTAATAACACTGGAAAAAAGAATGGCATGCATGCACTTTTAAAATCATATCAAATCATTCCACTAAACAGGAACATTTTTTTTAAAGCTCAGCTGGTCACATGGGAGGGAATGCCAATGCTAGCCTGCCTGTGAGCTCTATCACTAGGCATACACTAGCAGCGTCTCTCAATGAAGACACCGGATTGGACCAGGTGGATCCTTGGGGAAGTCTTAGATACCTACTCCTTGGAAAAAACTTATCACTTTTGGCAGGAGAGGGAGGAAAAAATCTCACATCCCAAAGCCTCTTTGCTCAGTCTTTACAGAGCAAAAAGAAAGAAAGAATAGTTCTTGTCTGGATGCTTCATTGTCTTGGGGATAATAAGGCTGGTGGAATTCAATCTACCTCCAGGAAAATGTGTGTAAAAATTCATCGTGTCACTCTTTTCTGAGGAGCCAGTAGAATAATGTAAACCACATTGGGCAAGGCTAGTATCTAAGAGTTGGATTTTTTCCCCTTTCTGTTGAAGACAGTGATACATGGAGACTATCGCATTGCTCGACTTCCCCTCTCCTCTAAGGAGGAGGAATGAATGGTTAGGAGTCAACAATTACCATTACCCTGCAATCGATGCCTGTCATCTCCCCCATTAGGTCAACCAGCCAGAGAGGATTGATATTAGTCTGCCAGGGCCATCCAGTGCCTCCGACTTTGCTGGTAAGCCAGGAGATCTGCTGAGTTCATGCACGATCTTTGTGAGTGATTATTGCAGAATGTTCTGAAGTAAGATGAAAAGGTCAGGGCTCAGAACAAGAGAGGAACCTAGAGGTCATTTAGTGTAAACTGTTCATTTTACAGATGAGGGCACTGAGGCTCAGAGTGTTTTAGGTCGCACGATGGCTAGGACCACAGGCTCCAGGATGACGACTTTGGAGCCCATAGAATGTAGCCCTCTCCTTTTTATGGATCAGGAAACTGAGGTTTTTTGGGGGCCACACAGTTAGTTTAGGTTTTTCTGGATCTGAGTTCAGCACTCTATCCACATTGCTTCCCTAGTGAGTTGAGGTAGAAAGGAGCAGAGTTGGAATTGAAACTCAGGTTTTGTGACCCTAAAACCAACTAGTCCCACCTACTGAGTGGAAACACAGCCATTGCCTGATTATGTTTTGTTACTGAGCCCACTGACTCCCAAGTAACTCATCCCAACATGCTCCTTATCAACCAAGTTTAAGACCTCATTCCTCCTCAACTCTTCCACTCTCTTTCACTTCTTATATCTATTTGGACTTCCTCCCTCAGATCTCTCCAATGCCCTTATCATGTAATTTTGTGTGTAGTTGTCCTTGGCGTTGGTATCTCAGGACCCATCAGACTGTGAACTTTATGAGAACAAGGATGTCTTTTTAAAAATTTGATCTTGAGAACATCAAGCATAGAACTTGGCCCAGAGGAGGCACCTAATGAAAACAAGGTACATTGTATGGTATTAGAGCATAACCCTACTTCATGGCTCCTCCCTTGTTATCACCTTCTTCTTTCCTTGTCATGAGCTCTGTATTTCAACGTGCTAATAAAGTACCTGCTTTGCTCGTACATTCATATTTTTCTTGGCTTGCTGCAGCAGGAAGTTCAGGATAAATGGCCTCTGTCTTTGAGGTAAACACAGAACATATTGGTCCTCACTGGAGCATGAATCCCTGCATTGTCGAATGATCCATCCATTAACCCTTTTAAAGAGAGGCCTCATCAATGTAGCCATGGAGTCAACTCAGAAAAATAAGGGGTTTCTTTTGCCTAGTGGGTTAATAACAATGAAAATATAGTATACTTATCCTTCATTTTAAAGTCAGAAGACCTCAAAGCTCTTTTAAACACTGGCTCACTAATCTTTCACATTCTTCTCTGACAGAAGCAGAGGTTATGCGTAATTTCCCCCATCCTACCAACTAAGAAAGTGAAAACTTAGAATCATTGACTGATTTACCCAATATGTAAAGCCAGAGAACAAAAGACCAAGGGCAAAACTGACCCTGATTAGCCATTCTCTTTATTAGTCAGTTAATCTCACTCACTGCCTTAAAATGAGAGAAGTAATGAAAGCAAGAGCCTGGGAGTCAGAAGACCTGGGTTCTAGTCCCAGCTTCAGGCCTTCTAATTATTGTGAACTTGGGGGAGGGGTTTACCTCCTCTGAGCTTATTTCTTCAGTTTAAAAATGGAGAAAATACCTGTCTTGTCTACCTCTGAGGTTACTTTGTGAAGTATATAAGACATAAGACATAAAGAATGACTATTCTTTAGGGGCTGTTTTTAAAGCTGTCTGTATTCATAACTTTGCAAAGATTCTCTCCTTTCATGTCTTGCTTTTTGTTGCAGATCTCTCTCTCTCTCTCTCTCTCTCTCTCTCTCTCTCTCTCTCTCTCTCTCTCTCTCTCTCTCTCTCTCTCTCTTTCTCTCTCTCACTCAGAATTGGGAAATTTCAAGTGTAATTCCTATTCCTATAGCTAAAAATATCTATTTTTAAAAACCCTAAATACCAGAGAGAACCTATATTGAGGGAAGGAGAATAGCAGTTGAGAAACTCAGTAGTTTACAGGAGACAGCTTCTACAGAGATCATTTGAGCCATGCATGTAGTCCCACTGGTATGAGGGATGATCCTTATTCTATGCTTCCTTGTGGGTGAAGAGGAATTCGGCCTCAGAAAATTTGTGCTGTGGTAAAGGGTCTTTGAGAGTTAGTGTGCCCTATGTAATTAAAAGAACACCAAATCTAGAAGCCAAGAGGCAGGCAGGCAGCACATTCTCCCTCACTCCCTGGATGCTAGTTCTCTAGTGCCTCGGGCAATAGCATCACTCCCTTTTCCCCTAGTTATGTCTCAGCATGTTCTCAAACAGAGAACCCGACCTAGCTTACCTGTCTCTAGAGGGGATTTCTTTTGTTCCTGCCAGTCTTGAGGTCATGTTGATCCCAGAGTTATCCATGTGATCTTGGGTTGTGAAGGAATAAAAGACACCAGATAAAAGTGTGATTCAGAGGAAAAGGTCCTGGATTTAGAATTAGAGGATCTGGGTTCGAGACCCAGTTCTATTACTTGCTATTTGTATGCCCTGAGCAAATCGCTTCCCATTGTCTGGCCACCATTACCTCCTTGGTAAAATGTGAGCAGTGTACTAGTTGTCTTCTAAGGTACCTTCTAGCTCCAAATTTGTGATGCTATGAATGCAAGCTTTTCACGAGCTGTGTCTGAACTTGGGCAGGTCATACTTGATCAGCACGAGAAGCTGTCCAGATGCGATTGGAGGATTCCCAGAGTCAAATGGAGTTTATCTTTAAAACTCCACAGCATTTTTATTTGACCTCCAAGAAAGTTGTGGTGATTTTAATAACAAACTGGTAATTGACTTTGCTGATTCTTTACTGAACATCCTTTCTTTTTCATGTTGGCTTCTCCAGTGAAAATGCTAAAAGTCAGCTAGCTGTAAGCAGTAACAATACTTCCATATTCAGTCCTGAGCCAAGCAGATGTCAGCTCTTTAAAAAAAGGTGCCTGAAGTTGGATGCTGCCCAAAGAGGAAATGAGCAGAACAAAACCCTTCTGAATAATGAAGGCTTTTTGAACTTTAATTTAGCATTAAATTAGGGTGATGAAATATCAAAAATAGAGAGAGGCTTTTCAGGATCATTTTGTTTCTCACCATGGGGAAAAGTAGAAAATGAATATGCATAGAACTGATAAATGAGTCACTTAAGGATTTGGGTTTCAAGACACTAATTGTTTGCAAAATAATTCTTTTCTAAAATGTCTTTGCTTAATGGGAATATCCAGAGGAAGACTGATATCAAGGCAACACCTCATATTTTAGAATTTACCTGCGAAGTCAATTGGCCCCAGATGAATTGTGGAAGATAAAATTCTCTTTCTCCTTGACTTCTCAGCTCAGAATCCTCCAGGGTTTCTTTTGAAAATCCTGAAAGTATTTCTTGACAAACTTAAAATCACTTTTATCTCTATGACATGCTTGTTTTTGACAGCTTTCTCAAGAAATACTTGAACAAACAAACACTCTTTCCAAATCCCCAAATCCAATTTTGCTATATCCTTTTCTGAATATGAGAACAGTCATGGAGGACAGTTCCTTTCTAGACCATTTCTTGAGAAATGGGTCAGGGAGAGAAGATTGGTGTGAAGGGACATAAGTGATGCCTGGGAAAAATTACATTTAAAGAGCTGCTTTATTGGACCCTAAAGGCTTGAGGGTCATCGCCTTATACGAGAAACTCAACTAAAGTTAAAACAAAAACGTGAGATGAGAATCCTCTCCAGGAGCTGCTCTCCTCTTCTTGGTTTCCACATTTTTCTCCTCACCCCCAGAGTTCCTAGCATAGTGGCAGAATAGATACCCAATAGATATGCTCCCTGTAGAACATAAGTTGCTCAAGAACAAGAAATATTTCATTTTTGACTTTGAACCTCCAGTGGCTAACACAGTGCATGGCATGTGGCGGGAACTTATAATTGCTTGTTGATTGATTGGTTCACTATTCTCTATTGTGGAAGAAGGTCCCCTCATTCTATGGTAACTGGCAGTTTCCTTACACAGAATGTCCATATCCTTGCTACCCTATATACATATCACCTGGATTTTAACCATTTTTTCAATTAAATGAAAAAACTCATTTTTAAATGGTGACTAAGAACAATCCACCCATTCATCTTCATTGGAGGAAACATTTATTAAGTGTTTTTTTTTGTATGCCAGGCACCATGCTAGGGTTTGAGTTCTCACTGATATGGGAATTCTTTTCCCAGAAGGATCTGTTGTCCAACCATGCAAATGATGCCAAGAATCAGCACTCTACTATAACGTGTTCATGGAAACATTTACTCTTAAAGCTGGTCATTATTTTCAAAAAGCAATGTGATATTCGAAACAGAAGTCTGGTTCATTCAGATAAAGAGAATATCACGAGCCCATGGTATTGCATGGCTAGTAAGTAGGAGATGGGATCCCGGATTTGGCACAGTGGCCATCTTATGGTAGATCTCAATACCTTTGGTAGGTAGAACACTCCTGGAGATTGTATTATTAAATTTTTGGTCTTAAAAGGAGATTGACAAGTCAGAGTGGATTCCGGGGTGAGCGAATGGAAGGACTAGTGGACTTCCTTCTCTATCTAATGGAGAGTTAATCTGGATCCTAAAACTTAACACAATATTTGGCAGGCTGCTATAGCTATTGTGTCCACTCCAAAACTGCACCCACATGAACCCTTTTTATCCCCTCATCATTCTCTTTGCTCCCTCTGCTGTTTCTGACTCACTGCTGGAATTAGTGACTCCTGAGGTCAACATCTCTCATTTTTTAGGCTCTTCTGTCTTCCATGAAGATGTTTAATCTCCTAATGATACCTGGAACAACACCAGAAGATGCCTGATCAGAGTGGGGAATCTAAGCCCTTAGAGGAAATTATGGTGGAGTCATTTTTTCCCTAGGTGATGGAAACCACTATGGATACTATGTGGGGGCTAAATTCTGAGGCTCAGAGATGGTTTGGAATTCATCATGCTCTCATCAGTCTTTGTTTTGATTCCGTATTCAATGCATATGTTATGAAGTAGAGAGATCCACCAAAGAGTGGGACAGGATAGTAGGAAGGACTAGTGAATGCTGACAGATAGTATATTGCTCCCCATGGAACTCTAAGGAGGAAGTAATTGTCTTTTTTCTTCACTTGTCTCCAGTACATGCTTCCTTTTGTATACTGAAACACCAGTGTTGAACGAAAATATCCAAAGAAACGAGTAAAGTGCAGTAGCTTCTAGCCATCAGTCGAATGAAAGGCCTGATTCTCCATTTAATGGCATTTTAACACCCAATGCTCAAGTGTCCATACTTCCAGATTTCCATGGCATTGGTTTGGTACATCAAGAAGTTGTCTCTGTGTGAATTAGAGAGATGGAAGCAACTCATTGCCTCCCCCCTACTTTTGCTGGTGTCAGTGTTACTGAGCTTGGGGTACTAATGAGAACGTAGCACAAGAATACCCATCTAAAATACTTATTATTTAAAAGATGGACTTGCTGCTTTTTTTCTGCAGAGTGGATCTACCTGCTTTTTTCTCTTGCCTTTTGGTTCTGTTTCTTTTTGATCAATGCCCTGGGCCCCTTAAACAAACTCCTCATAAAGTCTTCTTCAATATGTTATGATCCTCTTCCCCAAGCTATGGATTTGACTTTGCTTCTCAAGGACAACTAAACTAGTTGAAGAGAAACATTTCTTGTAAGAAATCTGGGTCTTGTGCAAGAGTCAGCCCAGGTTTTGTTTGTGATCTGCCAAACTTTCTGTTTTTCTCTCACTCTCATTTCTTCTCCATACCCCAGTGACTGGGCAACTGAAGCCTCATTCATGTCTTTTGGGGAATCATAAGAAGAAAATAAAACAGCTGGGACACAATGTTTACTTTTCTTATGATAGGTGGCAGCAGAAAGATTGATGGACCTGAGTTCAAATCCATATTCTTCCACTTTCTTCCTGAATGAACTTTGGGCAAGTCACTTACCTTCTTTGGGCTTTGGTTTCCTCATTGTACAATGAGGACTTTGAACTAGATGACCTCTAAAGTCCTTTCCAGCTCAATATCTATGTCCCTGTAATTGTTGTAAGCTATCTTTCTGAAATGATCCAGGCTTTAGCAGGGCTTGGTCTTTCCCTCCTCCCAACAGAAGATTGACTGGTCCTCCACTGTCCTCTAGGTGTTTGCCTTCCTAGTTCTTGACACAGTCTAGACTGAGAATACAAACCACAATGCCTAAGACCAGAGAAGCCTGGGGAAGCCATTCTGGAACTGAGGCCTTTCAAAGATTCTCTAGGGATGTAGCAAAGCGGTAACTAGAAAAACAAGGGAGTGGATGGGAAGAAGGGCTGAACTAGAGAGGAGAATTAGATGGAGCAGCAGCAGGAGGACTTGAGCTGAAAGGTAAGAAGAATGGGGAAGAGGAGAAGGGCCCAGAGAAGAAGAGGAGCGAGAAAAGGTATAAAAGGACTCCAGGAAAAGAAGAAAGTCATTGGTGAGACAATCATAATGTAAGTAACATTTCTAAAGTAACTTGAGGTTTGCACCTTGCAAAAAACCAAACAAA
Source organism: Trichosurus vulpecula (assembly GCF_011100635.1). Classification (NCBI taxonomy): domain Eukaryota; kingdom Metazoa; phylum Chordata; class Mammalia; order Diprotodontia; family Phalangeridae; genus Trichosurus; species Trichosurus vulpecula. Next base: position 5,022,466 of record NC_050580.1, on the reverse strand, counting down.
CCTCTTTGGAGTCACTCAAGAACTTCATGAAGCAGTTGTTACTATTATCTCTGTTTTACAGGTAAGGAAATTGAGGCTGAGAGATCAAATGACTTTCTCAGGGCCACAAAACTAGGAAGTATTCGAGGCAGGATGTAAGCCTGTGTCTTTGTGATGTGAAGTCTAGTGCTCTGTTTACTGTATCGTGCTGCCTCTGGGACAGAGCAAGGGCATAGTCAGCTAAGGAAGAAGATGTTGGGTGTGACAGTCAAGATTCCAAGAGGAAGGAGAAAGCAGCTCTCCAGCAGCAAGCTCCCCCAAGCAGTCTGCCATTGCAGGTCTCCAAAGGGACTAGTGACTAGTAGCAAGACTGATGGAGGCAGAGCATCTCTCTTCCAGCAAGTATGGAGAGCAGAAGGGAGTCTGTGGTGACCTGAAATGATATCTGCATGGCTGTCCTGGCCAAGAGACTGCCATGGGGGTCTGCATGGCTGCCCTGGCCAAGAGACTGCCATGGGGGTCTGCATGGCTGCCCTGGCCAAGAGGCTGCCATCAGGGTTCTGAGGCTGAGGGTGCTGCCTGCTTTCTCTTAGAAGAAAATGGCCATGGGACCTGTGGAGTACTTCTCTGTGCTCAAGTTTATTACCAGTCTTAAACAACAAAGCAGAAGGAGCTCAACATTAAAACAATGGATAAAGAAGATGGTAGGGGATGAAGAGGATCCTTGCCTATGTCAGGAAGCTGGAGGGCAAAAGGTGATGGTTGGAAACAGGAAGAAGGACCACAAATCACTTGGAGGCCAGAATAACAGTGCGAGCTATGCCCGAAGAAGGTGAGATTGGAGGTTACGGGCAGGAAATTGCTGTTTGTTCCCAATGGTCAGTGATGCCTGCTGTCTATTTTCTTTTTTGTGTACCCTCTCTGGGCAATCCAATGAGGTCTCATGGTTCATTCGCTATTTTTATGAAGATGATTTCCAAGGCTATATATTCGGCAAGACTTTATCTTCTGAGCTTCAGCCATAAACTACAAACTGCCTAATAAATGCTTCCAATTAGATGTCCAATAGACAGCTCAATTCAATTGTCCAAAAGTTAACTCACAATCTTTTCCTTCAGACTTAACTCCTTTCCAAACTTTTCTGTTGAAGGCACCATTATCCTCCAAGTGTCTAAGTATTGCAGTGTCAGAGTCATGCTTGGTTCCTCACTCTCTCTTACCTCTCATTCCCAGTTGGTTGCCAAATCTCATTCATTTTATCTCCACAGCATCTCCTGTGTCTGTCCTCCTTTCCACTCACCCAGTCACTGCTCTATTCAGAATCTCATCACGTCCTTCCTGGACTACCAACTATGCACTTTGTTTGGACTCCCAGACTCCTTCCTCTATTTTCTCTAATCTCTCTTTCACAAAGCTGTAAAAATAATCTTCCTAAATCAAAGTTGGACCTATCACTTCTATGCTGGAAAGCTTCAGCCACTCCCTGGTATATCTGGGATGTAGTACAGCCACCCCAGCTTGTCATTTAAAGTCCTTCATAACCTGCTTCCTGCTTTCCTTTTCAAACATATTACTGTCCTTTGGATAGTCTCTGTACTGGCTCAACTGGCTTTCTTGAATTGGACACTCCATCTCTTTGGCCAGGCTTTCTCCCATGACTGGAAGGCATTCCATCTTCATCTGTGCCTGGTGCGTGTGTAGGTCTCTTCCTGACTGAATTCCAGTGTCATCCCTTGTGTAAGGTCTTTCTTTGGTGTCGCCCTCTTCTTCCTCCTTGTGTTACCATCTTTGTGCTTAGTGGTTGGATGTTGTAGCTCTTCAGCAGAAAGGAAAGGATTATTGTTCCTCTTACCTTTGTAACCCCTGTGTTGAGCAATGTTTTGCTCAGAGAAGTCTGAGCTGCTTGTTGGATCAGACCAAACTGAAGAAATCAAAGGTCTGTCAATGTATCAAAGCGTTGTTTTTATTTTTCAACATCCCTGCTTCTCTCTCTTTCTCCATAAGACATAAAGGAAATAAAGAATCTCCAAATGCATAGCAGAGTGGAAAGAATACTGGAGTGGGAATCCAAGGACCTGAATTCAATTCCAGCCCATCACTTATTAGCATAGGTGGTGCAAAGAGTTGACTGAGGTCAAGGTAAGGATGGGAATGCCAAGTGTAGTCTGACTATGTGTATAGTCATGGTGAGGAAAAGAAGATGACTCCATCCTTAACTTTTATTTTTTTCAATCAACAAGCATTGTTTTCTGTTAATTTCAGATTAATTTCAACAACATATCTGGCAACAGAATTTCCTACTGCTTGTCCATCTGGAGGAGTGTGCAGAATGGGCACATGGGTCTCTCTCTCCAGATCTGATAGTCTGTAGGGCATAAGCTTAAGGCTCCTTTGTTTGGAAACACGGAGGAAGAAGAGATGAGCTGGGCACTGACTCTTGGATAAAGGTGGAACAGCGGCAGGCATTCAGAAGAATGGGTGGAAATGGAAGCAGCTTTGTCACATGTCTTCAGCTCATTCATGACTCTCCATCTTACATGCACACGTATGCACGTGCAACTATACATAGAACCTCACCACTCTTTGGTCATGTTCCAAAGCTGTTCCAAGTCATTTCCTTATTCACGAGACTTCGACTCTATTCAAACAAATTTATTCAGGTCTGGGCAAGACACTGCTCAGTACTACAGGATAAAAAGATAGAAAAGATGGAGTCCCTGACCGCATGAAATTGACAGTTGAGTAGGGGTAAGGCAGGGACACAAATTGTCAGGATATAGTCTCACATCTCATATGATCTGTTTCTTCCAAAGGTACCTTTTTGGGACCAGGTGGAATGCTCTAAAGAAAGATCCTTTTTTTCCCTTGAGGAACCTGTACTTCCTCTACCCCATCATCAGCCGTGCACTTCCTCAGCTCCGTAAGTGTGTATGAATGTGTGTGTGTGTGTGTGTGTGTGTGTGGTCATAAGAAGTCTCCTAAGATAGCATTGAACTCAGTCAGCAATCCAGGTAAAGGGTTTGTGTGAGTGTCCCTCTTTCTCCCTCCTTCCCCCTCTCCCTTCCTGCCTCTCTCCTTCCTTCTTTACTTCCCTCTCTCTCTTTCTCCCTCCTTGCCTTCCTCTCTTTCTCTTTCCCTCCCTACTTCTCTCTCCCATCTCTCTTTGTCTCTCTATCTCTGTCTCTTTCTGTCTCTCGGTCTCTCCTTCTCTGTCTCTGTCTCTCTGTCTCTCTCTTTCACACACACACACACACACACACACACACACACACACACAATCTCTCTCCCCTTTCCTTCCTCTTGCTGTCTCTTCCTCCCTCCCCTTTTCACACTCCCTCCTTCACTCTTTCCCTCTTCTCTCCCTCCCCCATCTCTCTGTCTCTCTCTCTCTCTGTCTCTCTGGCTCTGTCTCTGTCTCTGTCTGTCTCTCTCTCTTTCTCTCTCTCTGTCTCTCTCTGTCTCTCTCTGTCTCTCTGTCTCTCTGTCTCTCTCTCTCTCTCTCCTTCTTTCTGCCCTCTTCCTCTCTCCTTCCCTCCCTACTCCCTCTAATGAGTCCAAGTCTGTAAAGTTGTGCTGGATTTTAAAGTACAGATGCAATGGAATCAGAGGCTTTCTTTGGAAGGCTACACCGCAGTGAGTGAGTGCTGTCAATATGGCATAATTACTCCTGGAGCCTGGGACCAACTCTTTGATGAGTGCTGCCTTTCCCTGGATAAAAGGAGGTACTGCCTAAGAAGCATCTCAGAAAGAGCACCTTAGACTTCTAAAGGAGACAACTATTATTTATGGATTGACTATCATCTCTAATCAAAAGGGAAACAGCCATTTCCTTTGTCAAACCAACAAAGAATTCCATGACTTCCCAATGTCTTTCTAGATAATGAATTTACTGTGTGGAAGCACCAGAAGAAGAGAAAGAAAGGACGCAGACACCAGTTCTGACTCAAAGATTTAATTCAAGTAAACAAATATTTCTTGAAAACCTCCAATGTGTCAGGCCCCAGGGACACAGAGACAAGAGGCAAACAAGACATTGGGTGTCATTAAAGAGCTCAGATTGTATTAGAAGAATACAATGAGTTGCTTTGGGTTCACATAGTTGCTACTTATGTTCCCCATCATGTATGTTCCCTATGCATGTTCACCATCATGCTTGTTCCCCATCGTGCAAGTTCTCCATCATGAATGTTCCCTGGTTGTGTCCTCCTCCCCAGTGTTGGTGTGCAAACCTGTAAGAATGTGGGGCTTTTGGGTGTTTCTTGCTCCTTATTTTGTTATCTTGTCTAATTAAATGTCTTTTGATTTAAACTATCTTGGACTAAATGGAAAGAGAAAAAAAACATTGTTGGGGGCTCATGAACTAAGGGCTTTTAGTGGATGCTGACTGAAATCCCTATACTGCCCATATGCTACAAACCTGGGATGCATTTTGGGGGCTTGTGTATGAGGGGAGCCTAATAGAAATCTAATGCTCCCTGGGAGAACCCAGCCTTTTAAATCATAGTAAAGTTCCATTATATTGGACTCCTTAGATTTCTAATGAGATAATTATAAGAGAAGCGGGCAGCTAGGAGACTCAATGGATAGAGTAGCAGGCCTGCAGTCAAGAAGGTCTGAGTTCAAATCCAGCCTCAGACATTTACTAGCTGTGTGACCCCAGGCAAGTCACTTAACCCTGTCTGCCTCATTTTCCTCATCCATAAAATGAGCTGGAGAAGGAAATGGCAAACTGCTCTAGTATCTTTGCCCAGAAAACCCCATGGACAGTATGGTCCGTGAGGTCACAAAGAGTCAGACATGACTGAATTTCTCAACAACAACAACATTTATAGGAGAACATTCTTGTTGAGTTTATTTAAAGCACTTTATCAGAAATTGGGAAGAGTGATATGGTGTAATGCTACAAAAATACTGTGGCTTAATGAGGTCACTAGGGGGCACAGTGGATAGAGCATCAGGTCTGGAATCAGGAAGACTCATCTTCCTGAGTTCAAATCTAGCCACAGACATGCACCAGCTGTGTGACTCCGGGCAAGTCACTTCACCCTGTTTGCCTCAGTTTCCTCATCTGTAAAATGAGCTGGAGAAGGAATAGCAAACTTCTCCAGTATCTTTGCCAAGAAGACTCCAAATGGGATCACAAAGAGTTGGACATGACTGAAGAGTGACTGAATATGGTGGTGTTATAATCGGAGAGCCGGAGTTATCTTGCTTCTGAAACACAATGACCGCCGCCACCCCAGGCACTGAATCATTCAGTGCCCCAAGCCCTTCTCCAGGGCCCCCCAGTTTGGAGAGTTGTCTATGTGTACTGGTGAAGGGAATTTCTATCCCCAGAATTCCCCAGGCCATTGAAATCACCAGTTCACTTGGAAAGAAGGAGACCAGAGAGGACTGACTGGCCAATTCCAATGTGACTCAATTGTTCAATGTGGGTGCAAGCACAGAGTCAGATTCAGCTTGTTTGCAGTGGAAGGGCTGCAGAGATAACCTACCCTTCCTTTTGCACGTAATGAAACTGAGGGGCAGAGTGAGGGAGATGCTTCACCCTCACTAGTCTGGGCTCACACAGTGAACAAGGGCAGAACTGGCAACAGAATCCAGTCTTCCCTTCTCCCAGTCCTGGGATCTGTTTCCTTTACTAAAATAGCTCTCCAGTGAGATTAGATCTCTGCAGTTCTGCAGTCCCTTTGGCAACCACTGCATCCCACTCTGAGTGGCCCCAGGGAAGATTAGGACAGGCTTTACATGAGAAGGGGGGCGCTGTTGATTTGAGATTTCAGGAATGGCTTAGAGTGCAGTGGGTGAAGGAGGGCCTGCAAGATTGGACAAAGGAAAGGTGGTAGTGTGATACAGATAAGTGAGCACTGGCTTGGAGTTTGGGGACTTGAGTTCAAATTCTGGTTCAGCCACTTAGAGCTCGTGGGACCTCAAACTGGTCACTTCCCCCGTCTAGCCTTCAGGGTATAATCTGCAAAATGAGAACGTTGGGTCTTCGTGCTCTAGACTAGATGATGTTATGATGTTTCACTGCTGATATATATAATAGGCTTAGGTGGGAAAGTGCAGGGAGGAGACAGAAAGCAGTCTAATTGGGCTGGAGCAGAGAGTATACAAAGGGCAGAAGTGTCAAGGAAGACCTGAGAAGTAGGGTGGGGCAGCAGTCTCCAAGCGTCTCGTCCAAGGTTCTCTCCCTGGGTCCTCCCAACACCCCCCTCTCCCCACCATGTGGCTCATATGTCTAAGAAAGGAACATTTCTCACCCTGAGTGTAGGGGCAGGGGTGGCTGCTCAGCATTCCACCCTGCTCCGGGCACTCTGAGCCATTTGAGCATATTTCTCCCTGTGCAAGACACAGACATGCACATTGGCACCTTATTAAGAGGCAGAAACTCCAGATTAGTTTCTAGTTGCTGGGTCTATCCCAAAGACTGGTGATCGGGGGGACACAGGACCCAGAACTTTTCATAGAAGTCAGTCACCAAGCATTTAAGTGCTTACTATGTACCAGGCACTGTGATTAGGGCTGGGGATACATAGACAAAAGTAGTCCCTCTCCACAGGGACCTGACATTCTAATGGGGAGACAACATGTAAATGGTTAGGTACACACAAGATATGTTCAGGGTAGGTAGGAGATAACCAGAGGGGGCAAGGATCCGATAGCTGGAAGACCTGGAAGCACCTCTTACTGAAGATGCCTTTTGATCTGAGTCTTGAAGGCAACTGGGAATTCTAAGAGGTAGAGAAAAGGAAGGAGGCTATTTCACCCATGGAGAAGGGAGGGTGAGTGTTGTGTGAGATGAATTACAAGTAGGCCAGTGTAGCTGGATCATGGAGTGTGTTAAGGGGAGTGATAGATTGTCCAGCTACCATTTCTGGCCAAGATACATGTGCTGAAGGGCTAGCCTCATGGGTTGCCTGTCTACTGGCATGGCACAATCTGGACAAAATTAATTCTTCATTGTTTTCTTTTGCCCAGTTCACCTGCTCATATCATTGGGAATGTGCTATAGTATGCCAAGTGTTTGATGTCATCTGCGCAATGACTTACATGAACAGGATTATCTAGAGACCTTCTCCACCGATAGGTAATTCTTTTTATTTCTATTATTTCTGGAACTTCTTTAATTGGACTTTGTGTGCAAGGTATCATCCATGACACTGATAAATGTCTGTAGTGAGCAGAAGGCAGACCCCTTGGCTCCCTGTTCTCTCCCTCATTCCATGATGATGCTAGCCAGAGACATCTCCTTGGCCTAAATCAATGACAGGCTTTTAAAAACCCAGACTGAAAGTTGAAAGGGGCCTTCAGGGCCATCTAGTCCAACCTATACATTACAGAACCCCCACTATATGCTACCTGACATGTAATTGTCCAGTCTTTGTTAGATGATTCTAAACAAGAGGACCCTGTCCCCACCTCTATAGGAAGTCCACTCCACCCGGGAATGGCTCAAATCCTCAGGAAGGTTTTTCTGTTCACATTAAGCCTATATTGGCCTCTTTGCAACTTCTACCCTTTGCCTCTCACTCTTCCTTCTGGTCTTTAGAACACCTCCTATCCCTCCTTACATATGACAATCCCTTACATACTTGAAGACAGTTATCATGTCCACTCAAGTATTTGTTTCTCAAGGCTAAATATGCTCTGCTCCTTTAAATGACCCCCATAGGATGTGGACTCAAGGCTCTTTGCCATTCTAGCTTCCCTCCTTTGTGCATCTTACAGTTTATCAGTTTTTTCTTAAACTATGGTGCCCAGAGCCAAACACAAAACTCCAGGTAATTTCAGAGCACAGCATGATGACCAAGTTCTCCTTCCTGGAAGCTTTGTCCCTCTCAATGCAACCCAACAAAAGAGGGACTTTTTGGGGTGTTGACTCATTCTGAGTTTGCAGTTCATTAATGCCCCTGACTCCCTTTGAAAGCAACTGTCTCTCTGTGGCCACCCCATTGTGTGTATATATATATATATATATATATATATATATATATATATATATATATATATATATGTATATATATATATATATATATATGAGGTTGATTTCTTGGACCCAAATGTAAGACTTTGCATTTGTCCCTGTTGAATTTCAGCTTATCAGATTCATCCCAAAGCTTGTGTGCCTGAATTGACATGAAGTGATTTCATCCTCTAGAATCTGGCATCTTCTCAAGTCCTGGTGGCCCTTGGAGTTGGTCCTTGGGGGAATGAATACATACTACAATGTCTTTAACCATTACTTTACCTCAATTTTCCTACAGTCTTTGTGTAGTTTAGCCTAGAAGTCGTTAAGTATAAGGCCTCCTATTCATCACCTTCAATTGTGCAGAGGACAGAAGGGCAGAGGGGTTTCAAGTCTACACTGTCCAATGATGTCTAAAAATACTCTCTCCTGTTACCATCTCTATGTGATATTAAAAAAAGGGTCAGTTCAATGGTGGGAATATTTGAAGCCATTGGTTAGAATGGTCTCAGGTCCTGGTTGTTGGTTAAGAAGTTCCTTAGGCATGCAGGGGTGCATATGCATGCTCTCAAGCTGATCCTTGCTTTACACGATACAAAGTGAAAGAAGGAACTGGCGAATATTGATTTAATTGAGTGAATGTTTAATAGTCTCTCACAACTCTTAGGTGCTGTAACCATCAAGTAAGAAAGCTTGGTGGTGCAGTGGGGAGAATTCCAGTCCTGAGTCAGGAAGACTCATCTCCCTGAGTTCAAATCTGGCCTTAGACACTTACTAGCTGTGTGACCTTGGACAAGTCATTTAACTATGTTTGCCCTCAGTTTCCTCACCTGCAAAATAAGCTAGAGAAGGAAGTGGCAAACCACTCCAGCATCTTTGTCAAGAAAACCCCCAATGGGGTCACAAAGAGTTGGACACCATTGCAAACGACTGAATAACATCATAAAAAGAAGAAACGGTATAGCACAGAACGTGGAAGGCTGGCCTTGTAATTGAGAAGACCTAGGATCCACTCCTGACTTTGACATCAGCTATAGCACAACTAACAAATTGCTGAGCCTTGGACAACTCTAACTGAACACACACACATACATACATGTGTGTATATGTGTATATATATTCAGGTTATGATCTGCATTAGAGAAGGGAATTATCACAACGAGGAAATAACAGAGTCTTTGATTTATTAGTGGGTGAAAGGGCGGCAAGTGGATCTCCCACCAATGTACTCCTTATCATGGAGAGAATTACCCTGGCTTCTCTGACAACAGAGGTTAAATTTATTCAAGGCTTCTTAAGATGGAAAGGCTTAGAGGGCTGGTTCCATGAAGACTCGCACTATGTGTCTGCTTTCTGAGGCTCACCTGGGCTCCTCACCTGGTTGAATATAAGGTGATGAACCTTTTGGCCCCCACAACTCTGCTGAAGATCATTAATGAAGTCATTTTGTCTCTTGGGGCAGATTGTGACTAATCTGTGCTTTCTCATCCTGTGTTATTCACATCCACTCTCTCCCGTAGCTCTATAGAACATCATCCCGGGCTTCTGGACTTCAACATTTACTAGCAGTGTGACTCCAGGCAAATCCCTTAATCTCCACTTGCCTCAGTTTCTTTATCTGCCAAATGGTGATAATAGCAAGGAGTATTGTGAAGATCAAATAACATAATATTTGTAAAGCACTTACACAGCACCTGGCACATAGAAGGAACCATAAAAATATTAGCTATCATGATGATCATTACTGATGGCTCACACAAAAGAAGCTGAGAGCTTTAGCTTTGAGGGTTTGGCCAAAACTTTATCCATTCATTGTCTTTAGCTTGAGCATTCTTGCATATAGGCAGCATCTCTATTCACATTATAGTGGTCATTGTCTAGATTCTTTTCCTCGTTTGGATTTTTTCTTCACTCTGAATCAGTTCACACAAGTCTTCCCATGGTTTTCCACCCATCATCCAAACTGCGTACACATTTTCTTTAGCACTTTTTGTTGTTATAGGGTTTGCTGTTAGGGATTTTGTTATGCACATGAGACTTTTCCTGCTATGATCAGTCCCCTTGGGATAGAAGCCCAGTGGGGAGATCTCTAGATCAAAGGATATGAGCAAGTTAACATATCACATGATTCCATATTGTTTTCCAGAACAGCTAGTCAAACAAATAGAATGACAGCAAACCACTTTGCCTTTAATCTTATAGTTCCAAGACTATTTTCCCATCTTCTTCCACTGTTGACAATTTAATGGTTGCCAGGTAATATTTCAGCGCTGTTTTAACAAAGCTATTTCAGAGCTTGCATTTCTTTGATTATTGGCAATTTCAAATAATTTTATTTGACTGTTGATATGTTATATTTCTTCTTTTGAACATTACTTGTCTTAAAAACTGCTTATCTATTGGAGAGTGACTTTTAATCATGTAGATTTGGGTCAATTCCCTTTAGATTTGGGGTGGCAGAGCTCCTTAATATGCAAACTTATAATTGTTTGTTTTTCCCTGCATGAATCCTGCTATGTTAGAAAAATGAGCACCAGGTTCCTGAGGCTTTCTTTACTTGAAGCAATCTGATGCTCTTTCCCTCCCCAGACATATCTATGGCTCTTCCCCAACTGGCAAACCTTGATATGGCTTTTACTCATAGAATCTCTATAATCTTTTATATTCTTCTTGCTCAGTCAGTCGATCATTCAACAAGGATTTATTAAGCTCCTGTTCTATCACAATCCCTGTGCTTGTGGGACACAAATAGAAAGAATGAAATGATCTCTGTCTCTAAAGAGCTCACATTTTAATGGGAGAAACAATATATATGCATAGAGATATATGCAGCATAAACAGAGACAAAATGCAAATAAATAGAAAGTAAAATACAAGCCAATTAGGGATGGAGACAGAGCAGTTGAGAAAAAGGTGACTAGGAAAGTGTCCTTGTTGTTTAGTAGTTTTCAGTCCTGTCCAACTCTTTGTGACACCATTTGGGGTTTTCTTGGCAAAGATATTGATGTGGTTTGCTATTTCCTTTTCTAGCTCATTTTATAGACGAGGAAACTGAGACAAACAGGGTTAAGTGATTTGCCCAAGGTCGCATAGCCCAGGATCTGAGGCTGGATTTGAATTCTGGTCTTTCTGACTCCAGGCGTGGCACTCTAACCACTGCATCACCTAGTTACCCAAGGTGTGCTTGAGCTGTGCCTTAAAGAGAGAGAGGAATTCTATAAAGTGGAAGTCAGGATGGTATATATTCCAGGCTTGTAAAGGCATGGAGGCAGGAGATGGACTTTCATATTTGAACCTTAGAAGGCTGGTTTGGATGGATCTCGGAGTGAAGGAGGGGTTAGATGAGAACATGGTTCATGAACTTCCCCTTTTTCTTGTTCCCCTTTATTTTAATGACTTCCATCTATGGTACCACAATTTCAAGAAATACTAAGTCATTTCATCCACTTCTGCTCTCCTTTCTTCTAGAATCCTTCTGTTTAATTACTTTCCATGTAATTAGCCCACAGACACTTGTTCTTTATTCCCTAAAGGTGGAACTTTTAAGGGATAATATTATTTTCCCTTGCATATAACATGCAAACAATAATTTATTCAATCAATCAGTAAAGATTTATTAAGGGCCTCATATGTGCTTATATTGAAAAGGAAAAGACAAACCACTCCATTAACTTTGCCAAGAAAACCCCAAATGGGGTTACAAAGAGTCAGACAGGAATCTAACAACTGAACAATAAAAGTGTGCTTATATAGAGCAAGGCACAGCTAAGCACTGGATGTATAGAAAGAGTCAAAAGAAAGTTCTTGCCCTCCAGGAGCTTATCATTTATCTAGCCTCCTCGAGCTAGCTGGACTTGTTTATCTTTATTAATTTTTGGTTGGGGAAGGGCGATTTTAGTAGCTGACTCTGTATTTCAAAAAGCTTGTTCACCCCTGGCTTTCTCAAGAGGAATGATAAAAAGAAAATTATTTTCTTTAAATTCCACTTTTTTCCATACAATAATATGATCAGCATCAACAGTTAACCTATCTATTTTCAAGCAACATCCATCTGTTTTTCACTATATCATGTTCCAGAGCAGCTGGGTAGTGAAGTGGATAGAGCACAGGTCCTGGAGTTGGGAAGACTCATCTTTGTGAGTTCAAATCAGGACTTAGACACTCACTAGCGATGTGACCTCGGATGAGCCATTCAGCCCTGTTTGCCTCATTTTCCTCATCTGTAAAATGAGCTGTAGAAGGAAATGACAAACCATTTCAGTATCTTTGCCAAGAAAACCTGAAACAGGATCATGAAGGGTTGAATGCACCTGAAACAACTCGACAAATCACATTCCATCTTTTTCTTTTGTTTCCTATCATCCACCATATCCATCCATCCATACACACACACACACACACACACACACACACACACACACACAATGATATATAAACCTCCTCCTCAAAGTGTGCACTAATCTCCCTTTTACCCTGAAGTTCGATGACTACATTTGTACATGCATTAAATTTGGGATTCCTCCCTGATTTTGTCCTTTGATTCTCATGATATGAACTTGTTGCTTGAATTCCAATATTCTTAGCTATTTTTCTTGCATGATTTCTTGAAATGTGGCATGCAGGTTTTTGGTTTGAGTTTTTTTTGAGAAGGGACATTCGATGATTTTCATATTGTCTCACCAAATTATTTCTTGAAGATGAATCGTATCAGTTGGTAGAGAGCATATGTTTCCCCAATTTTATTGTCTTTTGACTTTGTAGTAATATTCCCTCTTGCTCCTCATTTTCACGCCAAATTTCTATACCTCTCTTTGTGCCTTTATTGCCTTATTAAAAATTTCTCCTTCTGTTGTACCTTATATGTTTTCTCATTTGTCTGTTCTGATCTTCCTAGAGCCCTGAGAGGTAAATGGCTTGCCTGGAGTCACATAGCCAGTAGATTTTAGAAACAGTACTCAATCACAGCTTTTTCTGACTCTAAGAACTACCTCATATCTACTTTGTCATGTTGTCTTTTAGTAAATCATAAAGCGTACTACAAATAAATGCACAAAATCTTATAGCCTTCTCATTCTAAGCCCACAGCTCTTGCTTTGCCTACTGGAATGCATGGGCTCTCTTTGTGAACTCCTTTCCCCTCTCTTAAGATCTTCAAATTACAGTTCAATTTCCATTTTGTGGGAAAGGTATAAACGAATTTATTTTTTCTGGCCAGTGGCATGGTATAATAGTAAAAGTTTGAATCTGACTTTAGGAAGACCAGGGTTCCAAACCTGCCTCAAATACTATAATTTAAGACAAGTCACTTAAACTCACTAAGCCCCAGTTCCCCTACTTACAAAGTGGGAACAGTACTCCTGTAGTACCTATGTCAAAAGGTCATTGCAATATCCACACGAAATGATACATGGAAATATTTTGCAAACTCTAAGATGCAGCCCAAATGTCACCTATCATTGATTCAATACTTGTTGAATGATAGGACCTGAGTCCCTTTCAAGTCTGAAATTCAGGGGCTCTGCGATGAGAATTATTCTGATTAATATTTATGTCAAAGGATGTGAATTGGGAAATGAATGAGGAAATGAATTATGGAAGCAATGCTATGGGATTCAAAGACTTCTGAGCTCCTAGGGAGACCCCTCTGAAGATTACCATGTTGCCAGCAGGGCTGGTCATGGTAAATAGAGTTAACTACATTTTCAGTCATGTCTGACTTTGCACAGGGCACACGGTATTAGATTGAGGGTTATTTCTGTTGAGTTCACAAAATAGATTCATTTATTCATTATAATTCAGCACAAGCCAGTATCTTCACTGTAAGACATTAAAAAAATCTTTGTTTATTATTTCTTTAAAAATTAATAGCATAAAATTCACTTGCAGCTATTTGGCTCTCCCATTTACCCAAATTCCCTAAGCATATTTCACTTCCAGTGACCATTCTTCCATCAAAGACTTACAACTCTAAAATGAATTTTAGTTTTGAATCATGAGACTTGCCCAGAATCAGGAAGAGTCCAGGTCTGAGGAAAGCTGACATGAATTATGTATTGTTTGCCTTCCTCCACACTAGGCTTTTCTCTGATGAAACAAGTCATAGGTTCAGGTCATGTGTACCATGCAAACATTCCAATATATCTGAAATCTCATCTATTTGGATGTTCCTTGCAATGATACAGATTGCAACTCATACAAGCAGCCCATAAAATATGTGGACCATATCCCCCGAAAATTCTTGCAGTGTCCCAGGAGAGGGAGGGTTTAAAACAGCAGCTCTTGCAAAATCCTGTCTATTTCATATGAATCATCATCCATCTTCTTCAGGTCACAATGGTAAGTAATAGAAGGGCCTGAATGTAATAAGAAGGGAGGGGGACCATAGCCAAACAGGGCAGGAGAATGCTCCTCTGAAATCTTTTCATACTGTCTGCAAAAGGGTAAATTCATTTGTTAAGAGAACTCTGCCATCTAGTGGGCAAAGAAGAGAATCATCTTGGATGGACGTTGTCAACCAGGACCCAAAAGGTGCAGATGCCTATTGTGTGAAAAAACCGAATATGCTCCCCCTTGAAAAATTAAACCTTGCTTTGTCCTCTTCCTAAAGATCTGTGTAAAGTTTATACTGTGCCAATAATCTTGCCAACATTCTCATGCCCGATGAAGGCCTTATAGTTTATTTATTGATTTATTGAGCTCTTACTGCCATAAGCTGGGATGTGAAAGGGTCTTAAGGTTTTGTGGGGGTGGGGGAGGGGTTACAGACAGAAGGGACATCAGAGCCCAAATAGTAAAACCTTCTTATTTCATAGAGGATGAAACTGAGACCAAGTGAAGGGTAGAGACTTGCCCAAAGTCACAGAGCTACAATTCAATCCTAGGATATAGATGCAGCATCGGACGACAACTCCAAGTCAAGTCAAAAGGCATCTATTAAGCACCTACTATGTGCTAGGCACTGTAGTGAATTCTGAGGATACAAAGAAAGGCAAAAAACCCTAGCCCCTGTTCTCAAGGAGTTCAAAGTCTGGTGGGGGAGACAACATGTAAAAAGCCATGTACAGATAAGATCTGGTTAGGATAAATTAGAGGTAATCAACAGAAGAAAGACATGAACATTGGTGAGGACTAGGACAGTCTTCTTGTAGGTGGAACCTTATCTGAGACTTGAAGGAAGCCATGGGATCAGGAGATGGAGGTGAGAAGAGAGGGAATTCTAGGCACGAGGGACACACAGTGACAATGCCCAGAGTCAGGAGATGCAATGTTGTCTTTAAGGATTAGCAAGGAGGCTAGTGCACAGGATAGCAGAGTACTGGGGGTATGATGTAAGAGGACTGGAAAGGCAGGAAGGGGCCAGGTAATGAAGGGCTTTAAAACCTAGATTGAAGATTTTAAATTTGTTTCTAGAGGGAATAGGGGAGCCACTGAAGTTTATTGAATGAGGATGGTGTTAGTCAGACTTGGACTATAAGATCAGTTTGACAGCTAAATGAAGGACAGATGGGAGTGGAGAGAGACTTGAGTCAGGGCATTGTAATCAGCAGGCTACTGCAATAGCCCAGGAATGAGGTAACGAGGGGCCTGATCCAAGTAGTGTCAAGAGAAAATGAAGAATACATGTGTTATGTTATGAAAATAGAAATAATAAGCCTTGCCAACTGATCGGCTCTGGGAGGGGCATAGGAGAGAATGAGTCATTGATGAAGACACCTAGGTTATGGGCCTGGGTACCTGGAAAGGTAGGGACAGCCTCAAGGGTAGTGTGGAAGTTAGGAAGGGGGCACGTTGGAAGGGCAGAGGAGCCGTTTTGGACATCCGAGCTTAAGATGCTTATGAGGTATCCCATCTGATATATCCAGTTGGTAGTTGGAGATGTGGAGGTCAGGAGAGAGGCTGGGCCTGGATACATGGATCTGAGAATCATTTGTACTCAGATGATAGCTGAATTCATGGGAGCTGATGATATCACTAAGCAAATAGAAGAAGAGAAGGGGACTCAAGACAGAGTCTTGGGGGAGCCCACAGTTATCAGGCATGGTCTGAATGAAGAGCCATCAAAAGAGACTGAGAAAGAGCACCCAGACAGGTAGAAGTAGAACAGGACAGAGAGGGTAGGGTCACAGGAAGGGGCTGAGGGGAAGAGTGCGATTAACAGCATCAAAGATTGCAATGACACCCAGAGGGGTGAGGAGCAAGGAGAGCAATTTGGCAAGTAAGAGCTTATTGTAATGTTGGAGAGAACAGTTTCGGTCGAATAATGAGGCCAGAAGCCTCAGAGAGTAAAGAAGACAGTGACAGAAAAGGAAGTGGAGGCGGGAGCTGTGGATCAGCTTCTCAAGTTTAGCCAGGAGAGGGAGGAAAGCTGAGACACTAGCTAGCAGGGAGGGACAAAGAGGGTGCTGGTGGCATTTTGTATTGGCTCCTGGTGGCATTTTGTATTGGCTCCTGAGGGATGATTGGGAACATTTCCTCGTGAGCATTAATATCTAGGAAATTAGCAAATGTTACAAATCAGGACTTGATTGATTGTTCCGTTGATTGTCTAGGCTTAAGAAAGCAATGGAGAAAATGTAACTAATACAGATTAAGCTTAAAAGGTGTGTTGTGTTTTTCAGAGAGTCGGTGGTCAAACATTTACCAAAGTCATCCTGGATGAATGGAGCAAGTGAGGAGTTTGCAGGGTGGAGAGGCATGGCCATGTTTGTAGGCAGTAGGGAGGAGAGCTTGAAGAAGGGTGATAGAATGAGGGTGATGGAGGGAGCAGACACAATGGAATGGGACCACTTGTGGAAGGAGAAGGGCCGCCTCTTCATTTATAGCAGGAGTGATGGAGGAGATTGGTATTTGAGTGATGAGAGATGGGGAGGAGGGGAGAAGATGGAGCTCTTCATGAAATATTAACTAAGGTTCTCTCCTGAGACCATGGGAAAAGCAGAAGGATGGCAGGTTTGAAGAGGGATGAAAAGATTTGGAAAAACTACTTTGATGAGTGGGGTAGTGAATCAATTAGAGAAGTAGGAAAGGATTGCTTTGCAGTGGTGAGGGCCTAGTTGTAGCTTGTAGGAGGTTCAGTCCGCATGGTTTTGTGATTTTCTCTAGTTTATCCTGTAGTATGTGCACAGGAGTGAAATCAGCAGATAAGGTGAGTGATACAAAATCATCTTGACAGGACACAATCTCTGATAGGATGAGGAGACTCAAGAGAACCGGACAGTTTATAGTTGATATGGTTCACCAGGGTATCAACATGGAGATATGGAGAAAGGAGAAGAGTGTAGCTTATGCATCAGTGATGGCTTGGGAAAGAACTGAGCTTGGAAGGATTGGAGACCACAGTGAGGAAAAAGAACAGGGTTTGGTGTCACAGCACAGAGGGAGAGGTAGAATAGTAACGACATAATCAGATAAAGGCATTTCAGAATTGATGAGTGTGAACGCAGAACACTTGTGGGCGATAGCAAGAGCAAGTATGTGGCCATCTTTGTGTGTGGCTGAGGTGGGGTAGAGGAGCAGGTCACTAGAAATGAGATGAGGAATTAGGGAGGTAGGGTGCTTTCTGGAATATCTATATGTGTATTAATGTTTCCTCGGAGGAGGGCAGGAGATGAGAAGAGCCAGGCACTGAATTTGATGAATAGAAAAAGAGAGGATCCTGGACAACAGGCACCAGAATATTGATTGGCTGATAAATATAGATTGGCTGGACTCCAAAGGAGAAGAGGTCAGCGAGTGATGTCTCTGTCTGTCTCTGCATCTTTGTCTCTCTTATATTTTGGGGGCCTTTTGTTTGTACACAAATTTTTTCCTGGAAATACTCAGCTTCCTTCCAGATGAACACTCTGTGTAATCAAGAAAACTAATTAAGTCAAGTGATCAGCTGTGGTGACCACATCTGACAGTCTCCACAAAGTTCTGCCCTAGAGTCCTCCAACTGGTCTGTTAGTTAGCCAACTTGCTGTGCAGAGTGACCACAGGCATGCTCACATCACTGATCCTTGGGATCTATGAGCCCCGAGGCACACAGACCTTCTCCTGCTAGTGCACTCACCATAACTCAGGGCTGCAGATTGTTCACAGAATTACATCCCGGCCTCTTTCAGAGCTGTGACTGTGGAATGACATTCAGGAAACATGCCAAGGTTTTCTATATAAAGAAACTTTCAAGCCAAGCACCAGATACTCTCTGGAACATAGCTAGATTATTTCTTATAGGAGATCATAAAACCCCCTGATGGGTGGCCCATGAGGGAAAGAATAAGCTATTTTGACAATGTCAACGTGAGATTCTTATGTTCATGTCAGAAAACCTCCATGTCTCTTTCCCAGTTACTGTAATAAGGGTCCTTTAGGGTTCAATCACATAGCCCGTATTTTCTCCCCCTTAGCTTCTCTTAGGCTGCTTTATGACCCTCACTGTAGACATGAAATATCAATTTTTCTCAGGATAGCAAATGTAAGAGCCAAAACAGAGGACAAAGTGAGCCCAAGAGAAAACAGATAGCCCTCGTGGAGGGAAAACTGTCTGGTTTTTTATGATGTTTCTCTGGTTCAAGGAGGACTGACTATTTGGAGCAAACTCTCAAAAGAGACAGTAGGGGAGACTCAAATAAGACACAAACTGGGCCTAACTTGGGAAAATCTCTATGTGAAGGCTGAAGAAGAAGAGGAGAAAATTCAAATCGCTGCTCCTTCAGCATAGATTCCAATTCACTCCCTTCGTTCAGGCCTTCAGGAGGCTCAAAGCGAACAACATTTGGACTTTTTAGACATTGTTTTTTTTCTATTTGTTATTTTTAGCTTACAACACGCGGTTCTACAGAATTTTCAGTCCCAGACTTTCCCCCCTCCCTCCCCCCTCCCTAGAAATGTAATTGCTCGCTTCCATTTTCCCATTGCCTCCGTTTCCCAGTCTGTCTCTCCCATTCCATGACACCGCTCTCATTGTGCGTATTGTTTTCTTGGCTCTCTTTCGTTTGTTTTTGACTCATTCACACCTTTATTTCTCGGCCTCTCTGAATTCTTCTTCCTTGTTGTTGTTCAGCCATTCAATTGTGTCTGAATCTTTGTGACCCCATGGACCATGTTGTTCTTGGGGTTTTTTGGGGCAAAGATACTGGAGAGCTTCACCATTTCCTTCTTCAGTGGATTAAGGCAAACAGAGGCTAAATGACTTATCCAGGGTCACATGGTAAGTGTCTAAAGCTGGATTTGAGCTGAGATCTTCCTGACTCTAGGCCCAGAATTCTATCCACTGAGTCATCCAGACGCCTCCTCCTCAATTCTTACTGTATAGCGATACTTCATTACATCTGCATATTGCCGCCCATTCCCCAATTGATGGGTGTCAGCTGTGGTTTTCTTGCTGTTGTTGTTGAGAAGAACTAGGGTAGCACAGTGAATAGAACCCCAGGCCTGGAGTCAGGAAGACCTAAGTTCAAATCCGGCCTCAGACACTTACTAGCTATATGACCCTGGGCAAGTCACTTAACACTGTTGGCCTCAGGTTCCTCATTTGTAAAATGGGCTGGAGAAGGAAATGGTGAAGCACTCCAGTATTCTGCCAAGGAAACCCTAAACGGGGTCATGGAGGATCTGAATCACTGAACAACGAGAACACAATTGATGGGTATCTGCTGTGTTTCTAGTTCTTTGCCACTGCAAGACAAGCTGTTTTAAATCCTTTGGCCCTTTCTCCTTGTTACCGACAGGGGGTTAATCAGTGCATTCACAGAATGTTCTGTACACATGGCTCCCCTACCCCAGTTTCTTCTATTGAAATCCTTGTCTTGACCTTGGGGTAGATGCCCCAAGGCAGAAGAATCGAGACAAAAGCAAATGGACAATTTAGTCATTTTCTTGCCAAAGGTCCAAATGGCTACCTAGCATGATGGGAGGGATGGCATTATTATCGATAGGTAACATAGCAACAATAAAATTCTTGATACTTCAAGGATCTAGGGTGTTGTTAGTCTGGTATGTGCTTCCCTTAATGCAGATTCTTGCCACCCCATCTTTGCTCTTCCCCTCCCCTTAGACAAAAGCTGTCAGGAGTAGATAAAAAAAACTAACCCAACACCTGGGGGCCAACCTTCTGTTGATGAGTCACTCTCCTAACTCCTGGAAGTCTCAAACCAGAGTAGTCCAGCTGGTGTCTGCAGCCTGTGCATTCCTGCTGTGTTGGACCTTTCTGGGCTTCTGCTTTTTGAGTACAGGCTTGGAGAGCCCAGGTGGGCACTGGCTGTAGCTTAGTGAAGGGTAATTTGGCACCAGATGGTCTTCCTAGAAGGCAGGGGCTGTTTCCTTTTGGTCTTGTATCCCCAGTGTCTGACACATGACAGGTGCTAAGTTAATGCAGCCTTAACTGAACTGAATAATCATAAGCAACTTTTATCAAAGGCCCTGTACATGTAAGCCACTGTGCTAGGCTTCAGGAGATGGAAAGATGACTAAAACATTGTCCCCTCCTTAAGGAAAGCAACTCAGGAGGGAGATGAGAGAAGTTCAAAATGCCAGAACATACAAAAATTTCCTTCGGTGCGCAGGAGAGTGAAAACAATGATGATGACGACGATGCTGATGATGGTGCTGGTGGTGGTGGTAGCAGGGAACCAGGTGACTCCCTGCGGACTAGCACTCTGGATCTGGAGTCGGGAAGACCTATCTGAATCCTGCCTGGGTCACTTACTAGTTGTGAGATACTGGACCAATTACTTAATTGCTGTCTGCCTCAGTTTCCTCAACTGTAAAAATGGAGATAATGATAGCACCTACTTCCCAGGGTCATTGTGAAGATAAAATGAAGAAACATTTTCAAAGCGCTTTGCACACCTTAAAGCACGATATAAATGTTATTATTGTCATTAATTACTACTACCATTACTATAGTGAGAAATCCTAGGAGAATAAGCCTACTTGTGGTGGGGGGAGGGGGGCTAACAGAACGGTACGTAAGTGCTGGCTTTGGATCCAAGCCCTCAAAGACAGGTAGGATTACCATCAGAAGGAATAGGGAGCTGTTCCAGGTCCAGGCATGGAGGCCAAGTGAACCATCTAGTTCGATGTACTTGCAGGTATTTGACAGAGAAGAATTTGAGTGTGATGGTGGATAGGATGTGGCCAATGTACTTTATTCAGTGGGCAACAGGGAGCCTACGCAGGTTTTTTGACCAAGGGAGTAATGGGATCAGAGCTGTGGTTGCTTGGAGAAGTTGCTGGGAGTAGGGAGGATGAAGCAGAATTTGCAGGGCGGGGTGAGATATTGGTAATTGTCATCCTACCAGAGGCTCTATGACTCATCTTTGCTCTGCATGTTTCAGCTGATCATGGTGACATCTTTAGCAGAAGTGTTATGCTTCTCTTTCTACAGACAAAGAAACTGAGATCCGAGGGTTCAGTGACTTGCTCAGGCCCAGGGTAATAAGTGGAGCCAGGACTCAGACCCAAGCCTTCTGTCTCCTGCACAGCACTCATTCCACTTCAGGATACAGGGCAGCATTGTCTTATAGAAGAACGCCAGGTTTGGATCAGAGAGCCTGGGTTAGAGTCCTATGTCTGCCCCTCTGGAGCAGTATTCCTTTAAACTCATGTGTGAAATATGTATACTTTGCACTCACATGTAGGATGATTGGATTGGGCAGTGGAAAGAATGCTGTCTTTGGTGTCAGAGGAAGTGGATTAGAATCCTGACTCACCCTCGAAAGCTGTGTGATGAAATGCAAGTTCCAACCTCTCTGGGCTTCAGTCTCCTTCTGTGTAAAATAAAGGGTTTGGGCTTGATGACCTCTTATGTTCTTTCTAGCTCTAGACCTGTGACCCTATAGTGTCCCCAATGTAGCTTTGAGTCCCAAATCCTATAATGTTGAAGAAGCCAATTTTCATTTATAGCACTGATTGTCGTGTTTCCTGTTTAAAAGTCTTCTGTGTCTTCCTGTTGCGTCCTGAAAGTAGTCCAAGCTTCTTAACAGTGGCATTAAAAGCCCATGACAGTCTGGTTTCACCTTCTTTTTCAAGGCTTATTCCACAGAGTGATCCATTTCAAATACCCCAAAGTTAGGTCACTGCTGTCATTGGTGTCTCAAATCATTCTACCTCTTTCCATTTTGCTCACACCATCTTCTGTGACTGGAATGTGCTTTGCACATCCATGGAAATCATACTCATTTTCAAGGCCCTATTCATCATCACTTCTTGAATAAGGTTCTATCAGTTTCCCCAAACGGAAAGGTTCTTTCTGCTCTTGGGTTTCTGATGACTTTTTGCATATAACTGTCCTTCGTACTTAGGAAAATGACCCATCGTGTGTTGTGATGTCTGCATATTTGCTATGCTTATTATGTCTGCCTGCGCCTATTGATTTGATTGTTTCCCCTGCCTTGATGATTAAAACCATAGTTGACTTTATTATTTATTCATTCATTCATCTGTGGATTTATTCATTTATTAATCTATTTTATTAATCAATTTTTATTCGTTCATTCATTCCTTCATTTTACTTATTTTGTTCATTCATTCATTAAGCTATCATCCAATTTAGTTTTTGTTCCTTTCATTCATCTCATTTTAAAATTTGTTTTTGTTCATTCTTTCATTTCTATATTCTATCTACCTATCTATTTAAATGACTGATCAAGTTTCTATTGTTCCAGATCTGGTGGCCTTAGTGGACCACAAGCTTCCTTTCAGTCATTGAAACTAAGAAAGTGAATGTGATCTTAGGCAGGATTAAGAGAAGCTTAGGTACTAGGCAGAAAAATTATAGTCCTATTCTTTTCTGTTCTGTTCAGGCCACATTTGGAGTGTTGTCTTCATCCAGCTTTTAAGAAGGAAATGGTGAGTTGGAGAATGTTCATAAGAAGCAACCAAAATGGTTGCTTCATCATAGACTCTCAGAATCAGAAGGGAACTCAGACATTATCTACTTCAATCCCTAGTGGCATCCCCAACAGAAATTCATCTGACCTCTGCTTGAAGGTTTCTAATGAGGGAGGAGCCCCTGTTTCATGGCCATGGCTCTTGGATTTGGAGACAGCACCTGGTTTCACATCACACCTTTGTCACCAACTTCCAGTGTGACCTGGAGTACATTATTTCACCTGTCCTGGACAGTTTCTTCACTTTTATCCTTAGGGGTTTGAACTTGATGGCTTCTCGGGTCCATTCTAGCTCTCAGTCTATGACCCTATGGCCCAATAATGTTGTATTTGTGAAGATTGACACAAATGTCAGACATCTCATTTGTCCCCATCATAATCTATGTTATTAAATTTCACCTCAGGGTCTCCTCTGTCAGGCTTTTTTTGAATGCTGCCTCTCTTATCCAATGGATGATCCCCTATCCTCAAACACTCTGTGTTCCCCCACCCTCTGGGTGGGAATAGTTTGGGTGTGTTTCCTTTGTCCTTATCATTTCTAGTTATAGGCAGTGGAGTCCTTGGACCACGGAGCTTGAGTTACGGCAAACTTGTCATCAGGACTTCATGCTCAATATTATTTCCAGGCCAGCAAGGAAGCCTTGAGAATTCAGGGTGCTGAGACTCAAGTCTAGGGACGTGGGGTTTGGACTTGTGAGCTGGTCTGACCATACTGAATGGGAACTAAATGGGAGAGGGAAATCCCCCTCCCCCACAGAGAGACAGAGGAAGTGGAGGATGGGGTTCATGTGTCCCAGGTGTTGTGGGGAGCGATGTTTGCATGTTTGTTCTTGCTAAACCTCTGAAGTAAATATTCCTTTGTAAAAGCCGATCTGACTGTTAGGTGGCTAAATGAAACTGGGGTACAAGAAGCCCCTAAAATCAGGGAAACATAATCGCTGATGGCTTGAATCAATGTCAGAAAGACTAGATGTTCCCAAAGCCCTTCCCAAAGGACCCCAAGAGAGGGATGAAATGTATCATACTTAGCCTTCAGGTAGTAAGCGTCAGAGAAGTCACTGTTCATGAGTCATCGTTTAAAAATATGAAATAAGACTGGGAGTTCTATTGGCACCAACTGGAGATCTTTGTCCAAGTTGTCATTAAGCTGTTAATGTCTGCTTTAGGAATGCCATTCACCGAATCCTAAATATAGATGATTGTGTTGTGTCATCTGGCCATATTGTTCCCTCTTTTCCTTGAGTAAAAAATAAGAGACTTGTTAAAAATTTGCTAAAATACAGAGAAATAATTGCTAGCATCTATATCATTGCCCTCTGCTTAGCTTTTAAAGTCCTCTACAACCTGGCCTCATCCTGTCTTTCCCGTCTCACTGGACATTGCCACTTTTTTATCGTCTGGGATTTAGCCACAGTGGTTTCTGTCTGTTCCTCACTCACGACCTTCCATAGCACATCTCTGGACCATTGCACTTGCCACTCATCATGCCAGAAATGCACTTCCTTTCTTTCTTGAAGTAGCAGTTCAAGCGCCATCTTCTGCATGAAGCCTTTCCTGATCCAGTCCCCACCCCCTTACCCTTTCCATACTGCTTTATATTAAAATGTTTTGTGTGTATATAATATAATCCAAAGTATGTATTTACTAACTTTATATTTATATACTTTTGTATGTCATCGATGCTTCCTTATTAGAATATAAGCTCGTTGGGAGTAGGGCTTGGTTCACTTTTTGTATTTTTATTCCCAGGGCATAGCACAATGCCTGCCATATAGTAGGTGCTTACTCCATGCTTGTTGATTAATTGGTAGAATCCATTAAAATATCCAATGAGCTTGTGGACATTGATGCTTCCTGTGTCTGGGCATAGCCATTTGGTGTTACAAGTTAGAGGGTGGGGCACTGATGGAATGGTTGACTTGGGCTAGAGATCATCTGCGGTGGACTCAGAAAATATTCTTTTAAAAATGAATCACCCACATGGACAGATTTGATTTCTATTTTTCTTCCTGACGGAAGCAGATTCTTCCCTTGATAAAGCAGTTTTTGAGTTAATCTACACCTACAAAGGAAATACTTTTAAAGTCTGTCTTGTCCTAACTTTCACTTTGATCTGGAATGGAAGATTTGATCTGACAACTCACGACTTCTATGCTGGATTGTTCTGAGAGTATAATTGTTTTTGGCATTGGCTGAGTAGACAGGATTGGTTATTCAGTGCAGCTTCATGTCCTGACTTACAAAATCTAAGCTGGCGTCTCTATCTCCCAGCCTACTGCTATCTAATGACAGCTAAAGACCTCAGAGACCCTAGGAATTCTCTTGATTTATATACTCGTGAGATAAAGGCTCATGGCATTTATGGAGGAGAAGATGGACAAAGTGCTGGGCAGTTAGATTGAATTTGTAAAGTTTGTAAAGCTAAGTTGCAAGGGAATTGTTATAGGTTACGAACAGGCAAATTTCAAAAAAGGACTGCAAACTATCAAGAACCATACCCCCCAAAGTGTTCAACATAACTAATAATAGAGATGTACAAATGTGAACACCAGAGAGGTTCTACCTGACACTCATCACATTGGCAAAGATACAAAAAGGAAATAGGTAATTGTTGGAGGGGCTACAGGAAGTCAGGCATTTTAATGTACTTGGTGGAACTATAGATTGATCAAGCCATTCTGGAAAGCAATTTATGACTATGCTCCAAAAGTCATTAAACTGTATGTACTCTTTGATCCAGCAACACCACTATTAGGTCTATGCCCCCAAAAGATCAAAGACAGAAGAAAAGAAGCTCTACTACCAAAAAACCCCACTTATGGCAGCTCTTTTTGTGGTAGCAAAGAACTGGAAATTAGAAGGGTGTCCATCAACTGGGGAATGGCTAAGAAATTACAGTATACACATATACCAAATTACATAATGGGTGTAAAATGTTTAGCATAGTACCTGGCACATAGTAGGTGCTATATCAATGCTGAGTATCATCATCATCATCATTCATGTTATGGGATATTATTTTGATGTAAGAAATAACAAAAGGGAGGATTTCAGAGAAACTTGGGAAGAACTATGTGGATTGATGCAGAATGAAGTTAGCAGAACTGGGGAAACTATTTAGCCAATAACAACAACACTGTAAAGACAAATAACCTTGAAAGACTTAAGTTAAGTCACATCAACAAGCTTTAAGTACTATGTGCCAGGCACTATGCTAAGTGCTTGGGTTACAAAGAGAGACAAAAATGCAGTCCTACCCTCTAGGACCTCACATTGAAAAGTGGGAGAGAACATACAAGCAGCTATCTATAAACAAGGTATAGATAGGATACATTGGAGATAATCCACAAAGAGATAGCACCGGCACTAAGGGGAGAAGAGAAAACCTTGAGGAAGGTGGGAATTTGGCTGAGACTTAAAGGAAACTAGAGAAGATAGGAAGTGGAATCAAGGAAGAAGGGAATTCTAGTCATGAGGGACAACCAATGAAAATGCCCAGTGCTAGGAGGTAGAGTGTCATATATAAAGAATAGCAATGACCAACCATAATTCCAGAGGATGGCAGATGAATTGTGCTACCCAACTCCTGATAGAAAGGTGCAGAAGGAGTCTTACGTACCTTGGACATGGCCAATGAGGTAATGTGCCTTGCTTGATTATACATATTTATTATAAAGGTTTTGTCTTTTTTTTCCTTTTATGGATGGGGAGTGGGGTAGGAATGAGTCAAATACCCAATAAAGCAGGGAAGAAAAGGATAAAGAAAAGAGGGTCATTGAAGTATTGTTGAATGCATTGTATATTTAAAGAGAAAAGCCAATTGTACATAGCAGATCCTCAGTCTCATACCCATGCCTACTTTTTTATATGTAAATGGATTTTTTAATCTGGTGTGTAATTCAGAATTAAAACAATCCCCGCCCCCACCTCCAAAAAGGTTGCAAGAGAATTTCTGTCTCTAGCTGAGGCTCATAATTATGCCAGACTTTTAGCTGCACTGTCCCCTCACTCTTTTCCCCATTCCCCTGGCATGAATGCTGACGTGCTACAGAGAAGATGCTTGGATGGTTTCCTCCTGTCCTTCTCCAACCTTGACCATGCCTGACCATCATTCATCTGTTGTTTGGTGTTTAGCGGGGGAGCTCAAAAGCTCAGATAGGGGCCTAGTAGGGGAAGGTCAGAGCTCTGCTTTCAGAGCAATCTTCATGCTCCCTGGAAGCAGAGAGATGAGCAAAGGCAGAGCATGGAGAGCAGGAGGAAGAGCTTTGGATTTGGAGCCATCAGAAAGGAGTCTAATCTTCTACTGGCTACTTCAATAACCTTGGCTAAGTCTCTTCCCTTCTTTGGGCTTCAATCTTCTCATCTATAAGATGAAAGATTGGATCGATCTCCAACGTCCCTTCTGTCTCTAAATCCTATGGGCTGAAGAAAACCCCAAGTTCTGTCCCCAGGTGGCCCTCCTCCAAGTGCATGTGTTCTTACTCCAGGCAGCCCAATCTTCTGAGCTAGTGTGACATCACTGTCTTCAGAGACCAGGAACAACAGCAAATTCACCCATCAATGACCCGGTCATAGCTATATCAAATGAATAAAAAATAATATGCAAATGCAGAAGAAGATCTGCATTTCTCTCTTATGATTTTATTCCCTTCCCAGTTGAATATAAGCTCTTTGAGGGCAAGGAATATCTCACTTTTGTCTTTTCTCCCCAAAGTCTAGCATAGAGCCTGGCTCATAGTAGGCACTGAAGAAAAATTGAGTTTTTGGTGCGAATGACCCCTCTGCAAATGATGATCAGCAGTCCCTCGACTTTGGAGCATACATGCTATGTTCACCACAGGGGTATGAATACAAAGCGATCCAGGGCCTGCCCTCAAGGAGCTTACCTTCTTATAGGGGAAGAAAGGATGCAAAAATCTGAGACTCTAAGTGGGGAGGGGAGACCACGCAGAGAGAAGTGATGGCAAGGAAAGCATGATCGCGGGAGGGTGAATTGAACCATAGGTCAGTCAGTCAATTGTTGCATCCTTTCCAGGGTCAATGATGATGTTGACTTGATTATTATCCCTAGCATAAGAGGTGGGGCATGTGTGTGGGTGGGTATGTGTGTGTATGTGTGTGCATGTGTGTGTATATGTGTGTGCATGTGCATGTGTGTGTGTGTGTGTGTGTGTTTGAAAGAAGGTGGTGGGAGTAAGCATGTGGTAGCCTATGGTGAGATGTTCCAGGTAGGTAGGATATGGGGCAAAGTTTGAGGCCTGTAAGATTTCGTAGATGCATTGCATTCGCACACATCAGCTATGACAGCTGAGGCTCAGAGTGGAGGCCTGAAGCCCTGTAGGTTAACTCTTCCTCTCACAATCTCTGGAGATCCAGAAGGGGCTCTTTCAGGTTGGGGGAGGAGGGCTGCATCAGGTCAGATGGCAAGATGTCTTGTGTGGATGGATGCAGATCTTTCAGGTCAGATAACCCCTTTAAGAAAATGTAAGACAATGTGGTGTAGTGAATAGACTATTGGACTGGAGGCAGGAAGGCCTGGTCTTATGTCACCCCTGGCACTGGCTGAATGACTCTGGGCAGATCCTGTCACCTGTCCTGTTATATGGGCTTAGAATTGCTGCATTCCCTCTCCAGACTCTTTAGGTTGTTATAAGGCTCAATGAGATAATGTATGTAAAGTGCCCTGCAAACTTGCAGGTTCTAAGTTGGTACTTTATAAACACTGGCTAATATTAAGTTTAAAGAGATTGAAGACAGCTCTTCTCAGAGCTCCCTGCTAAATATGCATGTGATTTTCCGACATTGTGCTGAAGGGCACTGTGCTCTGCCACTCTCCACCAGTCCCCTGATGAAGCACACATTAGGATTCCAGAAGCCCCTCCTTGGGCCTCATTGGGAGCTCCCATTGAACTAAACCCTCTTCCAATGGACTTCTGCTAATATCAGTGATGTCCGCCTTCCAAAAAGGGAACATTTTTAATTGCCCATTTCCTCTCTTACCCTCACTGGCTGAAAGCTTCATAACACACTGGAGCCGCCATGATCACTCCCCAGTGGACCACAAATACCATTCGGAATATCATTGGGCAATTTGACTGAATTTGAGAAAATGCCCTGCATGGTGAAATCTTTAGAATGGACTAAATCAAGCAGCCAGGAATGAACAGCAAGGATGCCTGAGGAATAAAGAAGCCCACCAGAGAAGGAAGGACTGGCCACATCCTGGAGGCAGCTGGGCCTATGGAGATATCCTGGCTGGGACAGTCAATCAGAATGATGGAATGTGGAGGGAGCGCCTGACCTGCAGACTACCTGGATTCCACCAGGGCACACTGGGTTTAATCGGAGATGAAAACACAGTGGGCAGAGTTCTGAGCCTTTGCAATGGTCATCTCCTATGGCTGGAGTCCAGTCCCTCCTCACTTCTGATCAGAGAATGCATCTCTTTCTTCAAACACCAACAGCTACATAAAAGCCATCACCGATTTCCCCAAATGCTGCCTTTCTCCTCCATGACTACCTTGTATTAGTTTCCTATCATCCGTGTATACGTACATATGTACATAAGATCATAGGGTCATAGACTTAGAGCTGATAGCGATTCTAGTGACAACAAGTACAGACCCCTCCACTGTAGAGGAGGAGACAGAGGCCAAGAAGGGTTAAATGACTGGTCACACAGCTGGTAAATGCTCGAGGCAGGATTTGAACCCAAGTCTTCCTGACTCCAAATTCAGCACTTTAGCCACTACTCCATACTGCCTGCTTCATCTCTCTGATAGAATGTCATCTCTTTGAGGATAGTGGCTGCTTCATTTTGGGTTTTGTATGTCTCACCTCCTGGCACATGGGAGGCACTTCAGAAATGCTTGTTGCTTCATTTTTGTGCTGGCTTGGTCACTGAAGCTGTCCTGGACTTTATCTTTCTCATCCAAGCATCAGATGGATGCTTGCACTGGCTCACTTCCAAGGGCCTTTTTGAGCTCAGAATCTCTGATGCTCACACGTGTGGGGCCAGGAAGCATGCCAGTGGATTAGACTAGACTAACCTAGCAGAGAAGAGAGCAGAATAGACACTGTTTGCAAGATCCTTTCTCAAAGAAGCTTCAGAAGGAACTCAGTGAAGGTGCAAGAAATGTGAAGCAGCCAAAACAGAATCAGTTTAGGGCTGCCTTTGCCCAGAATACTGGCTCCCGATCTGGCCCTCTGTGAGGTGATCTGGACAATTCTGCACAGAGAGGCATGTGAAGGTCAGTGATGGCCCACATCAGTGTCTTGCTCATGCTTCCTTGTGTGTGCTTTCCTGACGTTTTTTTTTGTAATTAAGATTTTTTATTTTTAGTTTACAACACCCAGTTCCACATAATTTTGAGCTCCAGATTTTCTTTCCCCCCCTCCCCGCTCTCTCCCCAGGATGGCATGGTATCCGATGTATCTTCTACATATAACTTTGCATTGAACTTATTTACACAATAGTCAGGTTGTAAAGAAGAATTATGACCGATGGAATGAATCTTGAGAAAGATGAAACAACTCACCCCACCCCAAAAAAAAGAGAAAAGAAAACAAAGGGAAAAAAGGAGAGCATCCAGTGTGCCTCAATCTCCATTCAGACTCCATCATTCTTTCTCTAGATGTAGATAGCTCTCACCATCATGAGTTCTTTGGAGTTGTCTTTGCACCTTGTACTGCTGAGAAGAGCGAAGTCCACTAGGGTTAGTCATCACAGAATCCATATATCTGTAGTTGTGTAGAATGTTCTCCTGGTTCTGCTCCATTCACTCAGCATTATCTCATATAGGTTTTTCCAGGTTATTATGAAGTCCGTATTTTCCCCATTTCTCATAGCATAATAGTATTCCATTAACTTCATATACCACAACTTGTTCAGTTATTCCCCAATTAATGGGCATCCCCTTGATTTCCAATTCTTTGCTACTGCAAAAAGAGCTGCTATAAATATTTTTGTACATATGGGTCCTTTTCCCACTTGTGTGATCTCCCTGGGATACAACCCCAGAAGTGGTATTGCTGGGTCGAAGGGTATGAACATTTTTATAGCCCTTTGGGCACAGTTCCAAATTGCTCTCCAGAATGGCTGGATCAGTTCATAACTCCACCAACAATGTAACAGTGTTCCAATTTTCCCACATCCTTTCCAGTATTTATCATTTTCCTGTTTTGTCATTTTAGCGAATCTGACAGGAGAGATGTGGTACTTAAGAGTTGTTTTGATTTGCATTTCTCTGATCAGTAGTGATTGCAAGCAATTTTTCATATGCCTATAGGTATCTTTAATTTCTTCCTCTGAAAACTGCCTGTTCATATCCTTTGACTATTTCTCAATTGGGGAATGACTTGTATTCCTATAAATTTGACTCAGTTCCCTGTATATTTTAGAAATGAGGCCTTTATCAGAGACACTAGTTGTAAAGATCTTCTCCCAATTCTCTGCTTCCCTCCTAATCTTTGTTGCATTGGCTTTTTTATACAAAAACATTTCAATTTAACATAATCAAAATTATCCATTTTGCATTTTGCAATGCTCTCCATCTCCTGCTGTGTCATGAATTCTTTCCTTTTCTATAAATCTGATAGGTAAAGTATTCCTTGCTCTCCCAAATTGCTTATAGTATGAGCCTTTATTCATAAATCATGAACCCATTTTGACTTTATTTTGGTATATGGTGCAAGACATTGCTCTATGTCCAGTTTCTGCCCCAATACCTTCCAATTTTCCCAGCAGTTTTTGTGAAATAGTGAATTCTTAGCCCAGAAGCTGGACTCTTTGGGTTTATCAAAGGGTAGATCACTATAGTCGTTGACCACTGTGTCTTGTGTACCTATCCTATTCCACTGATACACAACTCTGTTTCTTAGCTAGTACCAGGTAGTTTTGATGACTGCTGCTTTATATTACAGTTTAATATCTGGTATGGCTAGGCCACCTTCCCTAGCATTTTTTTCATCAATTCCCTAGATATTCTAGATCTCTCGTTCTTCCAGATGTATTCTGCCATCATTTTATCCAGCTCTGTAAAATAATTTTTTGGTAGCTCGATTGGTATGGCACTGAATAGATAAATTAATTTAGATAAAATTGTCATTTTCATTATATTAGCTCAGTCTAACCATGAGCAACTGATATTTCTCCATTTATTTAGATCTGACTATTCATGTGAAAAGTGTTTCATAATTATGTTCACATAGGCCCTGGGTCTGTCTTGGCAGATAGACTCCCAAACATTTTATAGCATCTACAGCAACTTCAAATGGAATCTTTCTTTCTCTCTCTTGCTGTTGGGCCCTGCCAGTAATGTATAGGAATGCCGAAGATTTACGTCGGTCTATTCTACATCCAGCAACTTTGCCAAAGCTGTTCATCATTTCAAGTAATTTTCTACTTGATTCTCTAGGATTCTCTAAATAAATCATCATATCATCTGCAAAAAGTGAAAATTTAGTTTCTTCTTTGCCTATTCTAATTCCTTCAATTTCTTTTTCTTCTCTCATTGCTACAGCTAACATTTCTAGTACCAAATTGAATATTAGGTGTGATAACGGACATCCTTGTTTCAACCTTGATCTTATTGGGAATGCATCTAACTTGTCCCCATTACAAATAATGCTTGTTGATGGTTTTAGGTAGATGCTATTTATAATTTTTAGGAAGGCTCCATTTATTCCTATGCTTTCTAGTGTTTTTAATAGGAATGGGTTTTGTATTTTGTCAAAGGCTTTTTCTGCATCTATTGAGATGATCATATGGTTTCTTCTAGTTTTGTTGTTGATATGATTAATTATGCTGATAGTTTTCCTAATATTGAACCAGCTTTGTATTCCTGGAATAAATCCTACCTGGTTGTAGTGTATTATTCTAGTGATAAGTTGCTGCAATCTTTTTGCTAATATTTTATTTAAAATTTTTGCATCAATATTCATTAGGGAAGTTGGTCTATAATTTTCTTTCTCTGTTTTAACTGTTTCTGGTTTGGGTATTAGTACCATATTTGTGTCATAAAAAGAATTGGGTAGGACTGCTTCTCACCTATTTTCTCCAATAGTCTATAAAGTATAGGAATTAATTGTTCTTTAAATGTTTGATAAAATTCACATGTAAAACCATCTGGCCATGGAGATTTTTTCTAGGGGGTTCATTGATGGCTTGCTCAATTTCTTTTTCTGAGATGGGGTTATTTAGGAATTTTACCTCATCTTCAGTAAATCTGGGCAGTTTATATTTTTGTAGATATTCATCCATATCCCCAATATTGTCAAATTTATGGGCATACAACTGGGCAAAATAATTCCTAACTATTGTTTTAGTTTCCTCTTCATTGGAGGTGAATTCACCCTTTTCTTTTTTGATACTGGTAATTTGTATTTCTTCTTTCTTTTTTTAATCGAATTGACCAAAGGTTTATCAATTTTGTTTTTTTTTTTTCATAAAACCAGCTCTTTGTTTTATTTGTCAATTCAATAGTTTTCTTGACTTCAATTTTATTAATCTCTCCTTTGATTTTCAGTATTTCTAATTTGGTATTTAATTGGGGATTTTCAATTTGTCCTTTTTCTAGCTTTTTCAGTTCCATGCCCAATTGATTTATCTCCTTTTTCTCTATTTTATTCATGTAAACATTTAGAGATATAAAACTTCTCCTAAGAACTGCTTTTTCTTTATCCCACAAGTTTTATTATGTTGTCTCATTATTGTCATTCTCTGAAGGAAGTTATTAATTGTTTTTATGATTTGTCCTTTGGCCCACTCATTCTTTAGAATTTGATCATTTAGTTTCCAATTGATTTTTAGCTTATTTTTCCATGGTTCTTTATTACAAATAATTTTTATTGCATCATGATCTGAAAAAGATGCTTTGACTACTTCTGCATTTCTGCACTGGATTGTGAGGTTTTTATGTCCTAGTACATGGTCAATTTTGGGGTATGTGCCATGTACCACTGAGAAAAAAGTATATTCCTTTTTATCCCCATTTAATTTTCTCCAGAGGTCTATCATATCTGCCTTTTCTAAAATTCTGTTCACCTCCTTAACTTCTTTCTTGTTTATTTTGAGGTGAGATTTATCAAGTTTGAATATCGTATTCCAATTTCTGCTGTCGTTTAATGTAGAAGCTGAAAGATTCTGCATGACCCTGACTGTAGTTCCGTGATATTTGAATTGTTTCTTTCTAGCTGCTTGCAGGATTTTCTCCTTGACCTGGTAATTCTGGAATTTGGCTATAATATTTCTTGGAGTTTTCAATTTGGGATCTTTTTCAAGGGGTGATTGATGGATTCTCTTGATGACAGTTTTACCCTCTGGTTCTAGGATATCTGGGCAATTTTCCTTGAGGATTTCATGGAAGATACTGTCCAGGCTCTTTCTTTCATCATAGCTTTCAGGTAGACCAATAGTTCTTAGATCGTCTCTCCTGCATCTATTTTCCAGGTCAGTTGTTTTTCCAATCACATATTTCAAGTTTTCTTCTATTTTTTCATTTTTTAGATTTTGTTTGATTCTCGATGTCTCATAGAGTCATTAGCTTCTACTTGCCCAATTCTAATTTTTAATGTCTTGTTTTCTTCTTTATCTTCTCTATCTCCTTTTCAATTTGGTTGATTTTACTTTTCAATGAGACATTTTCTCCAATTATATTCTGATTTTCCTGAACCAGTTCCCTAATTTTACCATTTAAAGATTTGTTTTCCTCATTGAATTTTTTTTCCATTTTTTCTTTTACCTCCCTAATTTGGTTTTTAAAGTCTTCCTTGACTTCTTCCAGGAATGCTTTTTGGTCTGGAGACCAGTTCACTTTCCATTTTGAGGTTTCAGATGTGGGTGTAGTGTCCATACTGTCCTCTTCTGAATTGATACTTTGATCTTCCCTGTCTGTGTAATGTGGATCAATTGTCTTTGAAGGCTTCTTGCTATTCTTTTTCATGGTGTTTTTCCTCCTGGTTTCTGAAGTGGATCTCTGCTTCTTGGGCTCAGGGGAATCTGTTCCAAGTTTCCTGTGTTGGGATCTAGCTTTATGTGCTATGGCCTCTGGTTTTGTGAGGTCTGGGGGAGGGGTGGTCTGACTTCTGGGAGTCTCTTCTTCCCCAGGACTGTTCTACAGCATGGGTGGTCTCAGCTTGTGTCTGTGTTGGTGTCTGCCACTTACCCTGGCTGTGCCAAGCCAAGTCTGGGGTCCTGGCATTGACCTTAGTTAGCTCCACCCCCTGGGGCTCAGTTACTCTCGTTCTGCTGAGGGGAGGGCTGCTGGGACATCTCTCTTCCTGCTCTAGTCTCTATCCACCACCACAGGAAGGGCCCTCTCCCCCACTTCTCTCGCTACTGCATCCCCCCTTCTGGATCCTCTGTTTCTCCTGAGGTGTTTCTCTGGGCTTATTCAAGGGAGGGATATGAGCCAGTTTACCTGCACATCATGGTTCCTGGAAGTTCAAGAAGGCAAGTTTCAAACCTTTAGACCGTGGGTTGGAGGCCTCTGTGCTAGCTGCTCCTGTGGCGGCAGGCTCTGCCCTTCGATGGACTCCTGTCCTGGGCTGAGAGGCCTGGGGCTCAATCTCGGCCATAGCTAGTACTTCTGCCCTGGGCCTGTTCCTGCTTCAGCGTTTTGCTCATCCAGCAACCTCCCAGACCAGCACGTCGGCTGGATTTCTCTGCTGTTCACAGCTAGTTTGGTCTGGTGCCCTTGCATTTGCCTGGGGTTGGTTGCCTGGGGGCTAGTTGCTCCTGTGGCTGCTGGCTCTGCCCTCTGACAGACTCCTTTCTTGGGCTGAGAGGCCTGGGGCTTGACCTGCAGGCTAGCTGGATTCCTCTGCTGTTCCTGCTTGGTTTGAGTGCGAGTTCAAGGGTCCAGTGCTCCTACCCCTCTCAGTCTACTAGTGGCTTCTAACTCTCTCAAATCTGCTCAGATTCACTTTTTTAGATGTATCTGACAGAATTTGTGAGCGATCTCCAGTAGTTCCTTCCTTTCACAGTGCCATCTTGGCTCTGCCCCTGCTCCCCACTGCTTTCCTGACTTTTTGAAAGAGGGGAGACCACCTTCAGCTGAGATGAGGTGCTGCAAAGCTTGCTCTAGGGGAGATTAAAATGAGGGAGAGGCAAGAGGCAGCAGTGTGCACCAGGCAGAGCAGACCGCCAACACCACCTCAACTGGAAGCTCTGCTCAGACCCCACTAGAGATAGCCCAGAACCCTGAACCCAAGAACCTTGGGAAGAACAAGGTTTATAGCCATCAGTGGGGAATGAGCCCTGTGGAGGAGAGACCAGGCAGCTTAGCTGAAGCATCGGGCATCCCGAGGAAGGAGTAGGAGACAGCAATGTGTGCCAAGTAAAAACACCACCACCACCTTGGCCGCCATTTCTCCTGGTGGAAGAAGGCCAAGAGCCTTGGAAATATCCAAGTTTCCAGCCAGGGCCCTCAGTATCACCCTGGGAAGCAGCCCCTGTGGAGATGCAGCCTGGAAACTGATCACTCCTGCAGGTGCCTCAGCCACAGCCACTAAAGACTCCCGAAAGGAAGTCATCTCCACCACAGTCCTTGGACTTGCTAATGGTTCAAAATCAGAAAGTGATTTTTATCAGAAACAAGATTTTATTTGTAGAAATAACATGAAGGAAAAGGCACAACCATCTGCTTTACTGTTACATCCTAAGGACCCTGGGACCTTTCCTTCTGACTTGTAGCTGACACCTTCCCACATAGAATGTGAGTTCCTGGAGAACAGGGCCTGGCTT
The DNA here is from genome assembly GCF_011100635.1 of Trichosurus vulpecula. Classification (NCBI taxonomy): domain Eukaryota; kingdom Metazoa; phylum Chordata; class Mammalia; order Diprotodontia; family Phalangeridae; genus Trichosurus; species Trichosurus vulpecula. The sequence goes on along the minus strand of NC_050580.1, from coordinate 4,985,901 downwards.
ACTTTTCTATTGGTGTGCTCAACACTTAAGACAACACTTTGCAGATTGTAAGCTTTTACTAAATGCATCATTCATTCAATGTAAGGGGGAAAACCCTGGTAATTAATGATGTTGAAAAGTTGATTGTGCTTCCCTCAAGAGGTAGTAAATCGCCTCTATAGAGTGATCTAGGGATCTTCAGCTGAAGACAGGATGAAGGTTTGCTGGAAGGGAATTTTGTTCAGGGCCAGCTTAGATTATAAGGAGCCTTTGGGAGTCTGACCTTCTGGGATTCTATCTTAGAACCCTATTCCTTCTCCAAGTATAGATTCATTCATGTAGTGCATTTGTTAGAAATGCAGTGGATGCAACATGCTCCCTCTCCCAGCTACTTCTGAAGGAGGCACAGGGCTGAATGTTCCTCATCCTAGACATAAAATCAGAGGCCACTCTGAGAAGGATGGCGCTGTCCATGGCCCAAGAGGCACCAAGGACTTGCTGCCTTCTGAGGAAGGCTGACAAATGGCAATGCATGTCAAGTATGTGAACCTCCGACTGGAACAGAAAGTAAGTGCTGAAAATGTGGTTAGAGAATGAGTATAGAGGCTTGGGTCAGTGTGGCCCAAGACAACTCAGCCAACCTTTATTAGGCCGCTAAGTCACAGGATTACCAATCTGGAGATGGAAGGGACTTTAAACATCCCCTAATCCAGCCCCTTTATTTTACAGAAGAGGAAACTGAGGATGGTCAGGGTCAGAAGTGGGATTCAACCCCAGGCTTCTCCTTACTACAAGCCAGGCATTCTAAGGATCAACAAATGGTCCTTGACATCTCCCTCTTCCCCACACGCCATATACAATCAGCTGCCAAATCTTGTCAGTTGAACCCCTGCCACAATGTCTCATTATTTTCCTTCTCTTGACTCACAGTTGTGTACATTTCACATCCCTAGTAGAATGTCAGCCCCCTGAGGGTATGATATGTTTTACTTCTGCCTTTCCTTGCCAATTACACACCTCCCACTCCCCCAGTACTTGCCTTGTACAGAGTTATGATTAATAAAATGCACAATGAATTGATTGCACCGAATTTCCTCCTGGCCTAAAAGTGGGTTCATGTCAACTCCTGGATCACCAGGCCTAATAAAATGATCTCCATACTGGTTCAAAATCCTCATAAAATGCACCCACAATACTAGTAAAAATATCAAATGTGTTGCCAGGCAAAATATTATGATATTACAGAATTGCTCATGTAGAACAAATGTGTGTGCTTTTGAAATATAAGCTATAATAAAATATAATAAGATTTATTCTTAATATTTAAAAGTGGATGCAGCAGAAAAGTTATATTCCCACGGAACATCATATTTTCCCTTTTATTAACAATAAAAAAGCAATTGGTGAGTCTGCTTGCACATACCTGCCTAGCCAAACCCAAACCCAGAGCCAGACATGGACTGGCGTGCTGCGACAGTGGCCATTCATCAGGGGCCCCCAATCTCCAGCATCTTCCCTACTGGCAATTACCGTAAGAGCCCCCCCCCATAGGGGACATCTTCATCTCCTTGACTCTGTGTCTCTGATCATCACTCCTAGATTGCAGTCGGAGAATTACAACCCACGAAAAACCATCAGGGAACTAGGTCAATAAACAGTGATAACTGAATCGCACGACAATATCGCTGTGACTATCGAGACAAAGCCAGGTATTAAAATTAACAGGTGCAGCTAGAGCAGCCTGGTGGCTCGTCCCTAGAAAAGAGAAAGGCCATCATTGCTGTGGCTGCCCCCTCCTCAGATCACGGGAAATAAAAGTGAAGAATGATCCGCAGCAGCAGCAGAAGTAGGCAGCCAACTGGAAAGAAATAAAAGGCATATTGAGCACCAGAGACTTGAATTAGGGAAGATTAGCAAAAATTAATTCTGCCTCGCTGTCCTAGGAATAGAAAGCCTCTGGATATGGGCAGGGGGAGAGATTTAAGAAATATAAAAGTCATCAGTAGAATGTCAGAGCTGGAAAAGACCTTGGAGATCGTTTAGTCCAACCCTTTCGTTTAGATGATGCAGTTGAAGCCCAGAGAGAGAGGAAGGGGCTGAACCAAGGTCACACAAGTAATAGAGGCTGGGGCTGGGCCCCGAACCATAGCTTCTAAGTTCTGTTCTAGTCATCTTTCTCCTGTCACTTGCTGGCCTCCCCAAAAAACTGCATTCAAGGGAAGAAACTACAGTCAGTAGCCTGAAATAACAAGCCCACAAATGGGGTTTCAGCTATGATTTTACTATTGATAACAAAGAGAAGGAGAAACAGGCTAGTGGGAAAAGATGTAAAGACAAAGCACACAATATGCCCTCAGCAGTATTTGAAGAACTGTCATCAGAAGAGGGGTTGGACTTGGTTAGCTCGACCTCAGAGGCAGAATGCAGAACAGTGGGGGAAATTGAAGGTCAACTCAGTGTTGGAAGCGCTGTTCAGCTCCCAGGGTGGGGGGAATGGCACCATATGGGGTCACAGAGAGTTGGATACAACTGAAAAACGGCCAAAAAACTTTATTATTCCATGGGCATTAAAGGAAAGTGTGAGGAGAGATGACGGGTATCTGCTGTGTAAATGTATGAAGAGCAGCTGACTCCATGTGGACTCAAGTGGTCTGGTGGTTTAACATATGCGCAGTAAAGCAAAATAAATGCCCACATTGACCATATCCCAGATTCGCCTCCTTCTGCATCTTTATTCCATCACCAGTCTGCCAGCAGGTGGGCAGCGTTCTTATGACTGTTCCTCTGGTATCGTGGTTGGTCATTATGATGATCAGACTTAGGTCTATCAAAGATGTTCTATTTATTTTCATTGAGACAAAGCTGTGAAAGAGCTACTTTCCTCTGACACACTGGAATTCAATTATTCCTGACCTTGGGCCAGACATGGTCATTATCATGACATTAATATACATAAAACTGGCTTCAGAATCTCAGTGAGTAGAAACAAAGAAGAACTGTGATGAAATGTATGTTTTCCGAAGTTGCTGAAAAAAACTTTCCAAAAACTTCAAAACACCCAACTGTGAGATCTGTTCTAGCCTTAGAGAAGAGCCTATTCAGGTCTGACCAGTCTGACCTCTCCCCACTATTTGCTGGAGGTAGGTGTTTTCACAATCCATAGAATTATGGAAGAGGGACTCTATTCCTAAACATTAGGGTGGGGTGGCTGACCCTTCAAATGTGATTAAGGGACATTTAATACAAATGAGAGGAAGCCTGAGTTAGCATGCCAAAAACTAATAGTCACATTCTTTAAGTTTTTTCTTGGGGTCCATGGTCAGGAGATGCATCTGTAGTGGCCAGGCTGCTGGTGGGAGCCACTTTGCGTCTCACTAGGTTGGGCCTTGGAAACAAGATCCAATGAGGAAGTTGCTGGTGCCTCCAGTATTTGCTATGTGTTGGAACAACCAACTGTGAGGTTACAAGGCATCACTGAAGGGCCTCATGGAGACATGAAATTATGGGCATCATCATGGAATCTGACTGTGAAGGCAGGTGGGATGGTTATCTAGCACAAGTTATGGGCAACCTGAGTAATTCTCCAGAGCTTCCAATAGGTAAAGAGACCTAGAGGTGGCCCCTAACTCTCATGAGATGAGAAATCTTGGATGTCTTGCAATTTGGGGAGAACAGTGACATCAGTGAGTAACATCATAGATCCTTTCAAGTGGTGGGCCTTTTTTCCATCTACTAACTTCCAAGCAGGGTTGGGGAAGGGAGACAGAAAAGTACACCAGGGTGTGGGGCGTGGAGGGGGCAGACACTACCGGCAGAATCAAGCCTGGTATTGGTAAACATGAGAAATTATGGATGGGCCCTAAGCAAGGTGAGTTTCGTCCATTAAAGTCATGCCCCACCTATGTAACTCCCACCTGGGTGAGGGGTAAAGGTAGGGTTAAGTCAGTGGCTCCTCAAATCCACTCTTTCAAATTCCATCTTCATACATGACACCTTAGGCTGCTCTGCTCAGGATTTCCATTTGTTTTGTGTCCAGATCTGTCTGCCACAGATGAGAAGTACTAGGAGATTTTACCCACAACTTGAAAGGGATTTTTTTTTCATTGAAATCTTCTTGTATTAAACCCCAAACACTGAAATAAGCTGTTTCTAGAACCAGATTTAAATTGGAAACTCTCATCATTTGCTAACCTTTTTTTTTTAAATCAAGCAAGACTTCTCTTTAAAAGTTTTTTTCTCTTTCTTTCTCCCTCCTTCCCTTCCTTCCTCTTTCCCCCCTCCCTCCCTCCTTTCTTCCTTCCTTTCTTCCTTTCTTCCTCTCTCCCACCCCCTTTCCTTCCTTTCCTTTCCCTTCCTTCCTTCCTTTCTTCCTTCCTTCCTTCCTTCTTCCTTCCTTCCTTCCTTCCTTCCTTCCTTCCTTCCTTCCTTCCTTCCTTCCTTCCTTCCTTCCTTCCTTCCTTCCTTCCTTCCTTCCCTTCCTTCCTTCCTCCTTCTTTCCTCTCTTCCTCTAGCTCCTAGCTTTCCTCACCAGCCTTTCTTCTATGGGCCTGTCTCTGGAGGCAACAAACACTGTACCAGTGCAATCAATGAGTTGACCCTTCTGTATTCTGGAGAAAACATTGGTCCTGCATAGAGAGAACTGACTGTGTTTCAGCCATGTTGGTGATATTGTGATTAAGACGCCCCACACTCACTGTCCAGAGCAGCTGAAGCCTGTGAGCTTTGGGCATCTAGCACTTGCTCCACCTGGGTCACCAAGAGGGTTACTGCTGGTGTGAGTGGGCACAGCCCCTGAAATCTTTGCAGGCATCGCTGTGTTGCTTTTCAAGGTAGGGAACAATGTACACAATATTAGATTTTCCCCAACCTATTGGTTAGTTTGACTAAGCTGATTATTTTTTTCCTTATTCTTTATTATCCAGGATTTCTCTTTGGGAGGTAAAGTAGACTACATACAGTGGGAAATGTCAGTGTGCTCAGAACCAAAGAGATGAATAAACATTTTTTTTCCCAAAGTGAGTCTTGATACCTGGAAATGTCAGGGTTCACTGGTGAAAGGGAAAGAGTTCAGAAGCCAGGAAATGGAGGACAGGGTTCTGTGTACTCTGTCAAGTAAGACTTGGACTACACCTAATTCAGTTAAAATGTCTGCTCTATACCAGGCACTATGCTAGGTGCTGGAGACATGGAGACAAAAGCAAAGCAGGCCTTCCCCTCCAAGGGCTCCTGTTCTATCTAGCTCATCACTGGTCCCCCAGGCTCAAGATCTATGGGCCTATGATTATGTGAATTAAAGTACCCAGCAGTGCAGGACCCTCAGATGTAGACCCCTTCAAGGCTATGACTGTTTCCTTCTTCCTTCCTTGTGAGCACTCCGGCACTGGACCAACAAAGGAGGATGACACCGAGGCCCTCCTGAATGGAGATGGTGTTGCCAATGTGACACCAAGCATGAACGTTGATCAAAGTGGGTATTGAGATAAATGGAGGGAAATAATTGATGATTTCTTACTGCTAAGAAGACAGGGAGAGGGTGGGGTGGAGAGGCAGAGAACACTTATTAAAACAGATATTTCCTGGCCAATTTGCTGAACTCATTCTCAAGAGGAGCAGTATTATACGGGGATAAGTCTGTTTCTTAAGACAGAAAAGTCCTACTCATATATATCTTGCATTGGCAGAATTTGCTTTGTTCACAATATCATTTAAGTCATTTGTATCTTAATATAGAAAAACTTGAATGCTGCTTCAAAAGGAACAAAATCTATATTTATGAAATTTTGTCCCCAAACTCATGGCTGTGAATAGGATGCCCCAACAGGGACTAGCTGGCCTCCATTCTTCTGAGAGCTAGAGACAAAGGCCAGAATCTGCACTGACCACTGTGTCTTTTGGGCTGGGAGGACGCCCAGCCCCCAGGCCCCATTGCCCAAACTCCAAGATACTTTTTACTATGAAGCCTCCTTCATTGGAGCAAATTCCAAAGCACCTTGTAGTAATGGAGATTTCCCACTGGGAAAGCTGGCAGGAGAGGGCTCTTTGTTGAGTGTTAGAAAGATTTTATCTTAACTCAACTGCACCTGCTCTTGCCTCCCTCCCTGGGGACCCTGCTCCTGCTCCTCACTCCTTAGAACCCTGCCTTTGCCCCTGTTTTTCTCTTTGCTTCAGCCTCTCCTGAGAGATGGTGCCTGATCTGAGTGGCACCACTCACACATACTGAGGCCAGGGTTACAAGCAGGGCTTGGTCTTGGAATTGCTTGTTCCCAGCCCCAGTTCCAGCCTGGCCTGCTCCTGAACCCAAAAAGAAGCAATGCCCCAGTCCTTATCTGGGGTAGCCACATTCAGCAGAATGTCCTCTGGTCCCACAGTTCCAGATACTGAGGAGCATTCCCTCAGGGAGGGGTCTTATCTGCACCCCTCCTCAGGCAGACTTTTACAAGAAGAATCAAGAAGGATTGGCCACCTCCTCTTGGGAGCTGGGGAAAAAGGAAGAAGGCCTGCTGGGACAGTTAGTCTGCTTCTAATTTTATTTTAAAAAAAAATAGCCTAAAATTACTGTGGTGATGAGAACCCAGCCCACCCTCGTATTATAAATGGAACCTAAGTCAGGGGCCCCCTTGAAGCTCTGAAATCCTTTAATTCGGTCTCCTTGGATCTCCCTTCCATGGAGCCCAGTGATATTTTCCCTGAAATCTGGCCTGGTTCCTGACTCTAGAATCAGTCACATTGGCCAAGCAACCTTTCCCTTTGTCCTGGTATGGGCTGCTATTCAGCTGCTTTGTGTCATACTGGGATAAGGAGGTCACAGCAGTCCAGGCCAACCACCCCTCCGCCACCCTGATGATTCTGTCCCCAAATCCCACTTCAGTCCTGCTCTAGGCCCTGGGCCTCCTGGCTGCCATGATCTTCTCAGGGCACCAGCTTTGGAATCAGCAGGGTCCCAGGCCTGGCAGAATGAGCCCCTCACCCTCTGGAGGTATGTGAGGAGTCCAACATGGTCACATTCCATGGTTGGCTCACCATGCTTGACAATTTAGGGCTTATCCCCAATCTTGCTGCTTCCCAGCTCTATGGCTTAAGGAAAAGTCCCTTCATCTTGAAGAGCACTGGTTCCCTCAATTATAGAATGGGGGTATAAAACTACTTGAACTCTATGGTTTTTTTTATGCCAGCCAAAGGGTAAAAATAGGCATCTCACTAGAAGCAAGAGTCCAAATAGCAGGACAGTGGGCCATGGGCCTTGCTATCATATTTAGACTATACTATCCTGCCTCGGTTTATTCCTAAAGATCTCTAGTCTCATTATTTTTGCAAACATTTTATCTCAAGGAGTAGAGGTACAAACAAGAAGTCCTTGAAATAGAGGCAAAGACCAGATTCACTGGACATTAGTAGGAATGGAGCCATTGCTCAGAAGACCATTGGAATGTCAGACTACAGAGACCAGCGGTCACCAGAAAGTGAACTGAAGCACCGATGCATGAGCCCAGCAGGAAGACTCTTAGCAGGAGGAGAGTTAAGGCCCCAAGATCGGCATATGTGCAGGACTGTGGCAATTGGTGCTAATGTTGCTGTAATGTGGCAAATGAGTGCAGAGGAAGGGCTCTGGAGAAATATTTGAGGAGGGGTAGCATTTACAGAGCATTTTAAGGTTTCCAAAATGCTTTCTATGTTAGTTCATTTGATCCTCATAACAACCTGGGGTGTAGGGGCTATTTTTGTCCCCGTTTTTACAGATGAGGGAACTGAGGCTGAAGACGTTCAGTGATGTGCCCAGAGCCACATGGCTAGTGAGGTCCTGAGGCTACATTTCAATCCCCTTAGCAGCCCTCGATAATATGAAAGTACTTCCCATCTTACCATTAGAGACATGCCCTTTCTTGGAGTCGACATTCATAGGTGTTAACCAGGGGAGTCTACTCAGCCTGAGGTTTATTCCAATTAGATTACAACACATTATTTTTGTCTAGTCTGGCGATATACAATGATATTAACTAATATTAGCTTGTGTGACTTTCAAATATGTGAATGTGATTCCAAGCCTGTATAATCATATTGTGTGTAGAGCCATGTACACATGATACAACGTGTCATTTATTTGCTTCAATATCTACTTTGTCCTAATATTGACTTTACAAAAAGTCAACTCGCATTGTAATGAATTCCTTGCTTCCTTTGTTCACGAATACTGGGGAGTTTATTCTTTAGAGCTCTATCCTTTGTGTCACCTATTTGGGGGCTCCTTCCCCTAATTCCAAGACTGAGAGATGGCCTGGGGAGTGGCAGCTCTGAATCATGGGACTTTGGCATTGATTCTGCTACGGTGCCAGGGGTGGGCACTTTTACTGCTTCTTGGTGCTGGGGAACAGACATTACAGGATAAAGGAGGAGAATAAGAAAAAAAGACATGGAGAAACAAATAATCTCAACCTCTAACTGCTGGCCTCAGGGCAGGCCAAGCAACACTCAGCTGGTAAAGAGGCTTTCACTTGGTTTATGCCAGCAACCCAGGCTGTCAATTCAATTTGATTCAATTTAATTAAATTTGACTCAGCAAACATTTATAAGGTTCTTGATATGTTCCAGGATTGTCCTAATCACTGAACATATGGGGCCCAAAATGAACTGATCCCCACCCTTGAGGAGCTGACCATTGGAAGCAGAGGGCCTGTTCACAGAGAAATGACTGCCAAGTAAGTTTGGGGGAGCTAGTGATACCTCCCCAAACTCCTGCTCAGTCTCTGTGGTGGTTACTTACCAATGAGGGGATGGTAGCAAGAACAGCCACCATGGCTAATGGGGGAACATAGAAAATTCTTCCTCCCACACTCAAGCCCCATGGGAAATGCCAGAGAACTGTTGGGGTCCCAAGCTTATGGATCTAGAAGAGAGCAAGAGCCAAGCTTGTCTCTCCTCTCGCAGTCTCCTTATTGGTCAGCTGCTATTTCCTGGTAGCCAATCCTCTTTCTCACAGCAGCTCCGTCTTGGATCAGAGACCATGGGACCAGTCAGGGAATTGTGTTATCCCAAAGCACATGGCCTTCATGTCTGAATCAGAGCACGGGGCTCTCCAAAAGTGACCTAGGGTCCAAGAGATAGTGATGTTAGGGGGCTCTTCCTGGATTTCATTCATTACAGAGAATCCATCTTGCCATTTAGCTTTCCATGAGTAACAGAGAAGCCTTCAGGCTTGTGAGGTCTCCTTCTTACTATGTCCATCTCTTACTCCATTCACACATTTCCTGGACCCGACTTTTCTTTTCTGTTCCTTCTTAGGCACTAGAGATGGTGAAATGTCAAAGCCTACTCAGGCAAACAACAGAAAGCTCCATCGCCCATTGGATCATCAGCCTACACTTGAAGCCTTCTTAGCTTCAAGGTTGTGCCCTGTGAGTCTAGTTACTTCTCTAGGCCACGAAGATTTTTGTTTGTTTGCTTTTGTTTTTCAGCAGGATTTAGCAGAGGCTGATTGGCTATAGCTGCTAATTGTGTATTGGTAACAGTGATGATGACATTAATAGTGACATTTTGTCATTTATAATGGGGAAAAATTTCAAGCAGCCGCCAACATGAGCTACATTAAAGAATAAACTCCCCAGTATTCGTGAACGAAGGAAGCGAGGAATTCATTACAATGCGAGTTGACTTTTTGTAAAATCAATATTAGGACAAAGTAGATACTGAAGCAAATAAATGACACGTTGTATCATGTGTACATGGCTCTGATTATACAGGCTTGGAATCACATTCACATATTTGAAAGTCACACAAGCTAATATTAGTTAATATTATTGTATATTGCCAGACTAGACAAAAATAATGTGTTGTAATCTAATTGGAATAAACCTTGGGCTGAGTAAACTCCCCTGGTTAACACCTATGAATGTTGACTCCAAGAAAGGGTATGTCTCTAATGGTAAGATGGCAAGTACTTTCATGTTATCGAGGGCTGCTAAGTTGGATAACAGTCACTAGATCTCCCTTTCTCTTCCTCTATCTGTCTCTTCATCTCTCTGCTTGTCTCTGACCTTCTTTCACTCCATTTGTCTCTGTCTCTCAAAAACTGTGTTTGTCTGTTCTCAGCTCTCAGCTGCCTCTGAACAAATGAATTCATGTAGATCAGGATGCAAAGGTTATTCTAGTTTCGCATCTTTAAAACAGCTTCCAGAGACTAGAAAAAAAGAGAAATGAAAAATCCATTTTTAATTATAGAGCTAAGCACTGAAATAGGTACATGCTGAGGGAAGGCAACAGAATTGTGAAAGGAGGGTGGAGGGAAGGAATCAGTGTCCTGGACCTGCCCTTTTGGCAAATTCTTCAATTGGCTCCGATACTTCTCTTGGCCCTGGGATCCAGTGCTGGCCTCATCACTGTCGCAGCTCTGCTCCTGATTCCATTGCAACTGCTCTCTGTGGCTCTCTGCTGGTCTTGGTTGCTTGCTCCTCTGCTTACCAGGGCTTCAGCACCCACTCCAGTGTCTGGCAGGTACCCTTTGTGTCTCTACCTTTTATCCTGGTTCCTGTGGCCCAGCTGCAGTGGCAGTGATCTTGAATGAGGGAACATGGCAGTCACATTGGCTCGGGACAGCTTGGCCCCTCTGCCTCCTCAGGGCCAGTCTCCCTTCTTCCTCTTAATCCATCTCTTGAGGCAGTGGTGGCATCAGGAGGAGGTGAACATCCCCTCCCTACCTGCCCCCGCTCAGTATATACCCAAACCTTACATTATCTGGTTGGTGCCTTCCACTGAGGCTTCTTTCCTTGTCCCCTCCCTTAGGAACTGGAGAGGCAAAATCCTCTTAGGAATCATTAGATCAACATAGGGCACCTGCTACCCTCACAGATAGCCCGATGGTAACTAGAGACTGTCCACAGCTGCACAATCCTTGCAGAGCTGTCTGATTTCCTCTGGGTTTCGTAATTCTTAAGAAAAGGGTCCAATCATGCCACCCTTAGACCATGTGTCAATGTGAGTAAAATGTTACAGCATGGCCACTACCATAACTAAAAGGTCACTTTGTACATTACATTATACATATACATTTGTGTGTTTGCATACAACATTATTCATAATCTACCATTTCCTCTCTCCCTCCCTCCCTGCCACCCTGCCTCCCTGCCTTCCTTCTCACCTTGTATCTGCTGCCCTGCCTGGTTTCAACAAGATGCCCCTCCCAGCATAAGCTCATGACTTCTAAAACTTACTACCATGCAGCTAACTCTAGTCTTGATTGGTCCCGCCTGCCTCATCCTTTTCTCCCCTCCGATTGGGGGTCCGATGACCAAACTGCTCCCAATTCCTTCCTTTATAGAGGGGAAAATTGGACTTTCATCTCATTCCTTCTTGTAATTGCTGCCCTTCCTGTTCCTCCCATCCCCCCACTTTCCTGCCTCTTCCTGTGTGTTGTCTCCCCCTTTAGATTATAAGCTTGTTGAGGGCAGGGACTAATCTTTCTCTTTATTAATTGTATCCACAACACGTAGCACATTGTAGGCACTTAATAAGTGTTTATTGGATTGGATTGGATCCACGTACTGGTTCTTTTGTTGTTGTCGTGGTTATCGAGATTAAAGCCAAAACATGAATTTGGCATTTACTAGACACAGTAGAGGTCACCAGGTGTATAATGTATCAGATATAGGCAGTAAGGCAGAGTGAAAGGGTACTGTCAAGAAGATCTGGATTCAAGTCCTGACTTAGACACCTCCTATCTGTGTGACCCTGGGCAAATCTCTAAACCACTCCATCTCCTAACTCTGGGTGTTTTCACTGGCTTTTCCCCAAGCCTGCACTGTCATTCCTCTTTCTTTCAGCCCTCACTTCCCTGGCTTCCTTCAAGACATCTCAAATCCCCTTCTGCAAGAAGCCTTTCCCAACCCCTCTTAACTTGAATGTCTTCCCTTTGTTGACTTACTCCTGTTTGCCCTGTACATAGCTTGCTTGTTCATAGTTGTTTGCATGTTGTCTCCTGCATTAGATTGCCTTCCTGTGGATCATCCCTCGTGCTTAGCATGGCACACAGTAGGCACTTAATAAATGTTTATTGTCTAACCACCCCTAGTGTCTAAGGCAACTCTCCAAAATTATGAGTTGCTGAATAGGTGTAGATTTGCATTGGTAGAGACAGTTTTCTCTTGGAATTTACTGCACTAATAAAATCACAGGCTTCCCTTCCCCCATTCCCCTCCCTACCACTCCCCGCAAAAGCTATATCATACATCTGGAGAGATGCAAACAAAATCTACTTCAGTTCTGCCCTGCTTGCTGCTGGCTGGCAATGTGTACTGCGGGCAAACTGACCCAGGATTTGACCAGATTTGACCAGACTTTGTGGGCAGCATTTGGTTTCTCTGCTTATGTAAACTATGACTATTGCTGTTGGGCCAGGGTGATGGAGTCAGCATTCCTTCATATGGTTGGGCCTCTTTAGTTCTACAGATGAGGCCCTGATGCTAAAGAATATCCACAGAACACAGGCTATCAGATACAGAAGGAAATTCAGAGGCCACTGAATTCACTTCTTTCTTTCATTTATAGAAGTGGCTGAGGCCCAGACCAGGCAAGGATGAACACAGTCATAGAATCTTAGAGTCACTTAGGACCTCACAGCTAATCTTGGTAAGTCCTCTCATTTTACAAATTTATAAATGTGCCGCCAGAGAGAAGTGATTTGTGCAGGGTCCCACAGTGAGTCTGTGATGTAGGGAAGACCAGAACTCAGGTTTCTTTGCTTCCTTTCCAATGCTCTGTCCACTATATTGTATTTCTAGTCCAAGATCAATTGTTTTAGGCTGGGGGAGGAGGAACTTTTTTTTTCAAGGGGCAGCTTGGCAAAGGCAAGAGAGTGCTAGACCTGCAGTTAAGGAGCCTTGGGTTTGAATCCTGACATAGGCATTATCCGTGTGAGCCTGGGCAAATCATCCACATTTTCTCACCTGTAAAACGGACCTAATGATAATATTTACTATTTGTTAGGAGGCTCAAATGAGATCTACCATGTAAAGAGTCTTACAAGCTTTAAGATGAGGGGGAAATATCCAGAGAGTAATATGCACTTTTTAAACTCAGCCTCCCATCCCCCAAATAATTAAAACCAGGAGAGTGGTGCTATTTCTTTTCTGTTTCTCAGAGTCAGGCATGATGGATTAACTCAGTACCAAAGGCGAGTGTGGGTCAGGCAGCATTGTCTGCTTTGCTTTCAAAGATGATCAGCTGGCTTTCCCCAGTCTCTCCTGGATAGATTCCACATTCTTGTTCAACTGGTCTGTACCTTCTGTTCCCACTAGGAGGACCCCTGGCTTTGCTGAAAACTGATGATGTCCGGCACTCTTCATCAATCATCATACAATTTAAGACTGCATCATTTTCTAGAGCCTACCTTAGGTTTTTTAGGAGTTTTCTTTGAGTCTGCGATTTAAATATATTGAAAGAAACTTGGGTTTTTAGATCTTATACCGAAATGATGTAAAACCCTCCGTGAAATCCAAAGATCAAGGACAGATCTGTAGAGGGAGGCCTCCTTATTTAGGTTACAATATGCGTCTATCTTCTTGGCAATTTCAGTGGATTTATGGTATCGTCAGTGTGGCCATTGTCCCCACCAATGATGACTTTCCATGCCTTCTCTGCCTGTGTGCTCCATCTACTCTAAATCCTGAAGTGGTGATACCCATGTGGGACTGTAGGCTTTTCTCTGATCCTTTTTATATTTCTTGGAAACCAGGATGGCTCTGGGGCTGTCCATCTGTTGGCCACCCCTCACGCTTATTGCATGACCAGACTAGCCCTTTTTGGGGTCATGTCCATTCTTGCATTTCATCGTCTTGGTTAACATCCCACCTACTCATTCCCATTACCTGTTCTTTTACTGTCATTTAAGTCACCTGTAGCTTTGAGTCTTCTGCATCTTGACATTGCACCAATGGCAGTCAGATCATCATCATAGGGAACCTATACGAGGCAAGGAGCAGCCTAGGGTCACCCAAAGTGCAGGACAGTTTTTCTGATGGGATCTAGTCTCATTTCTGCCTTTTAACAACTGGACCTCACAGACTCATGAAATTGGAAAAGTGGAGGGGGAACTTGGTGCCATCTAATCTGACCCATTCACCAAAGGCATGCCCATTATAACCTACCTGATGAGTGGCCCTCCAACATCTGTAGGAAGACCTCTAAGCAGGGGGAATCCTTTCTCGTTCAAGGCAGTTCAGGCTGATCTGGGACAGCTCTAATTTTGAGGGAGGTTTTCATGATCTCTAGCTTCCTTTGGACCCACCCCCATTCCAATGGGCCGAACAAGTTTAATCCTTGCTCCACAAGGAAAGCCCTTCAGATGTTTGAAGACAGCTGTTATGTTTCCCTTGAGTCTTTTTTCTCCAGGCTAAACAGCCGCAGTTCATTCATCTGATCCTCATACAATATGGTTTTGAGGCCCTTCACCAAGCCAGCTGCCTTCTCAGGACACTTGCCAACTTATATATGCCTTTCTCAAACCCTGGTTTCTAGAATTGACTACAACAATACAGGTAAGGTATGATGAAGGCAGAGATTGGTGGACCCACCATTGCCTTGTAGACCATTTGAAGAACCTATCTTGAACATGTGTGTGTGTGTGTGTGTGTGTGTGAACAACACACCCATGTGTCCTGATGGACTCAGTGTGACGCAGCTGAAAGTTGAAAAAGTGACTGATTAGCTAGGAGTTAGGGGAACTGGCTTTGACAATAACTGTATGTCCAGGGCAAATCCATTAACTTTTCTGGCTTCAGTTTTCCATGTTAAAAAAAAGGAGTGGATTTGTTTACCTCCAAGGCTCTTCCCTCTCCTGCATTGATTCCATAACACTTTGTTTTTGGGGGCTGCTAGTCCAACTGCATGCCATCGTCTAAGCCATAATAGACTCCATTTGCTTTCCCCCCTCCACTGTGGGTGATGTTTATTCGAAGATACATTGGTTGTAAACCCTTACTGGGGAATATGATTCTTTTCTTTATAATGTTGAGGCAAGATACTTAATTGGGGGGGGCACCAGGAAGCCAAGGAATGGCAGGAAGGGCACTGTGTGCTTTGTGGGAAGGCTAAAGGCAGACTTCAGTGACTTCCCCTCTTACCTAGATTGCAGACTCTTCTAATTTTCTTCATAGCTCTTTATATTGTGACCCTTTCCCTCTCTTTACAAGGTCCTGAATGCTATGCCCTGGCACAAGGAAGTTTTGGGTTCAATATCTGTTCAAAACCACAATTCAATCAGTGCCATCTGATGCTGACTTTTTATCAGACCAATGTAACACACATTAACACAATGCAATAAGGAACACCCCTTCATTCCACCTACTACCATGGGTATAGTCTCTCAAAGCCCCATTCATTCAGTGTCAGAGGGAAAATTCAATCAAATCCAATAAACATTTATTAAGCATCTACTGAGTGCCAGGCACTATGCTAAGTGCTACAGATTACAATTAATAGAAAGGAAGATAGTCCCAGCTCACTAGGAGCTTTTGATCTAATGGTGAAGATCAGAAAAGAAGTCAGGAAGTCAGGGGAGGGGGAAGAAGAGGGGGATGTGAGGTGGTACCTACACTGAAAAAAACAGACAAGGTAGCAGATACAGAGTGGAATGAGCCTCAAAGTCCAGCGTCTGCGCTCTATAAAGGAATGCATTGGCAGGTACTTTACCTTCTAGCCTTCCAAAGAGAGGGTAGAAGAGGCTGAGGGTGGTAGTGTCCATCTAGGCTTGAGTTAGCCACATGGTGATGAGATTAGAGGTGATGAACTTAACCTGGGAGGGGCATCCTCCTCTGTGGAATTGAAACCAGGCCAAGCAGCAGATGCAGAAAGGAGTGAACATGTGTAACCTACACAACTCATGCTGTTAGGGTTGTGTCTGTCAACTAAAATCCCTCTTGCCCAAAAGAGCCCATAGGCTGCTTCTTGTTGCCTCCTCGTTTATTTGTGTGCAGTACCTATTGTTCTTCTTGCTTCATAGTTATCATCTGAAGTTTCTCAGCTGAATTGCAGGTGGTATATAATCTCTTCCCACCTCTTCTTTGTAAGGGAGCCCATAACTACTCGAGGGCTCTTCCATCTCTTTTCTGAGTCAGACCCACAGCCATACATAGCTAGCACAGACAGTGTTTTGTAGGCCAAATTTTAGTTGTTCAGTCATTTCCCAGCTGTGTCCAACTCTCTGTGACCCCATTTGGGGTTTTCTTGGCAGAGATACTGGAGTAGTTTGCCATTTCCTTCTCTAGCTCATCTTACAGATGAGGAAACTGAGGCAAACAGGGTTGAGTGACTTGCCCAGGGTCATACAACTAATAAGTGTCTGAAGCATGAGATGAGTCTTCCTGACTGGAAGCCGCTGTGCCACCTATCTGCTGCTGTAGGTCAAATAGCCTCCCTTAAAAACAAAACAAAACTGACTTTGTTAGCCACTCAGTGGCAATTCACCCAAACTTTCCTAATATTTAGAATGGGGTATGTAGATCTCTTTCAACTTTTATCATACTCTAACATCAAGAATTAGGGCCAGACAGAATATCCTGGAGCTTTAATTAGAAAGAATGTAAGCGATGGGGTGTGACTAGTAACCTTCCTCCAACATTTCTGCAGTTCTGTCCAAATTGTTGCTTTCCTGAGATAATCGGAGAATGTCAAAGATGGGAGGAGTATTAACAGTGATCTAGGGCAGGTCTTCTTCCCCTGGGGTTTGTCAACTTGGGTTTTTTTTTTTAATATTTTGATAACTGTATTTCAACATCGTTGGTTTCCTGTGTAATCCTATGTATTTTATTTTCTTTTATTCATTTAAAAACGTATTCTGAAAGGGGATATATTGGCTAACACCCTACTGCTAACAGGGCCCAGGAAACAAAAGTTAAGAAACTTTTAAACAAATGCCCTAGTCTAGGTTAATTCTCTAATTTAACAGCTGGAGAAACGGAGGCCCAGGAAATGGAGTTGACTTATCCAAGTATCTTATCCCTACTTTTATAAGGTTAAGTTAGAAGCACAAGCAGATTTCCCAACTCCTACCTTGGGGTTCACTCTTCCCCTAGCACTTAAAATTCCCCTATTCTATTCATTCTTGTACTATATTGAATAAAGTGTTCGATAGATGGGAATTTCCCCAAGGATGGGTTCTAGGTCTTCTTCCTTCCTGGTTCTTCACTCTCTCCCTTGGTAATCTCCTCTACTGGCCTAGATTCAATGATCACATCTAGAGAGATGACTCCCAATTCTATATTAAAAATGCACCTCTAACTCTTTGGACTTCTAGTCAGTCAGTCAATAAACATTTATTAAGCACCTGCTGGGTAAACAAAAAGAGGCCGAAGACAGAGTCTGCCCTCAAGGAGCTGACAATCCTTCAGTCCTGAATCACCAATTGTCCACTGGACATCTCAGCCTTGACATCCCACGGATGCATCAGAAACTGTACTGTTCATGACCCTTGCCTTCATATATTTGCCTGAGATGGCGTCCGTGCTTGGTAAGCCTGGCCTCTTTGTCACTTTTCTGAAGCCTCATCTTCCTGCTAGTCTCAGCTCAGCTGTCACTCTCTCCCCTAAAGCCTTTCCCTGCCCCCAGCTACTAGTGTTCTTTCCCTTCTCCAAAGACTTGGTTGCCCTTGGGCACTAGATCCATGTGTCTCCACCCGGCAGACTGTGGCAGGGAAGATCGGCTTCCGGCTTTGTGTCCTCGGTATCTGGCACAGGGGCTGGGGGAGCTAGGGGCACTTCAATAATGTTTGCTGAACTGAGTTGAGATGTTTACAACTTGGTGAATTCGGATTTCCACAGGGCACCTTAAGGATGAGGCATTGATCCATACTGTGATTAATTATTGTATTTTAACCTCCGGAAAGGAAATTCTGAGACAAAAGCGTCTCATGTGGCTCCTAATGAATCAGTCTCACGTTTGGCGTTGCTCATCTCCCCAGAAACAGCCAGTACAGAAGGAAATGCGCTGATTTTGGCTGAATAACTGGAAACGGGTATTCTGTTTTTAGACATCACTTCTTTCTTCATTCCCCGGTCCAGCCTCAGATTGTCTCCAGTTTTAGTCCCCAGGAGAGGCGTTCCTGGAACACCGATTGAACTGAGGGCTTCGAAGGCCCTCCCCTGTTCTAACGCTAACATGAGGAGGAGGAAGCAGAAGGGAGAGACATTTGTGAAGAACTCATGACACAAAGTAAAAGAAGCTATGGGGTGAAGGGCATGGAAAAGAGGGATGACAGAGGCAGAGGAATCTTTGGATCAGGAGGGGAGGAGGGACACAAAAGAAGGAAAGGCATCAGAAAAGAATCCAAGACCTTGAACCTGGGAAGTGGAGAGAATGAGGGTGCTATAAACAGACATAGGGAAGTTATGAGAAGGTGGGGATTTGAAAGGACCTTGATGAAGCTGTAGACCGGGGCTTGAATGCCAGCTTAATCTAATTCAACAAACGTATTTGTGGTTCATTCGTTCCACTTGTGTCTGACTCTTTGTGACCCCATTCAGGGTTTTCTTGGCCCAGATACTGGAGTGGTTTGCCATTTCCTTCTCCAGCTCATTTTACCAATGAGGAACCTGAAGCAAACAGGGTGACTTGCCCAGGGTCCTACAACTAGTGTCCAAGGCCAAATTTGAACTCAGGAAGATGACTCTTCCTGACTCTAGGCCTGGTGCTCTGTGCACTTTGCCATCTCGCTGCCACCCCCATATGTATCAGGCACCTTCTATGGATAGGACTCTGTGCTTGGTGGTGGAGATGCAGAGACAAGGATGAAACCATCCCTGCACTACCAAGGGCTATAACATATGCACACCTTGATCTGTGCCAAGTACTTCCACGGTCATTGCCCCTTGTGTAGGGGATGTTCGAATTCACAGGTGAACAATCAGGCTCAGCCATTTCTGAATTTTCAAGTGTGTAAGACGTTCTCCAAATGCTATGTATTCTGAGATTCTCCACTGGGAGCCAGGAACAATGCTGATACCACAGACATCATGAGGATGGCTCTGGATTCGATTTTGGCTTCCTTCCCAAGGAAAAGAAAGGAGAAAACACACCATGTTTAAAATTAGGCGCAGAAGAAATGAGGGAACAGTTGGGAATTGAGGATAAATATTTGCCCTCAATCCCTTCTGTTATATGTGTGTGTGTATGTGAGTGTGTGTTTTGCCTTTGTGTGTGCGTAAGTTTGTGTGGGCATGTATGTGTGTGTTTTCACCCAAAAGAAAGAAAGATTCAGAAATTGAGAAATGACAGAAAAAAGGAGGCTAGGAAAGTGTTGCCCAGAGGCTTGTCAGAGTAGGCAGATTCTTGCTAGAGCTGCCCAATGACCGATACAACTAGAAGGGACCCAGAGATCGGGTTCAATCTCTCATTGTACAGAGGAGGAGACTGCGGCCCAGAGAGGCTTGGAGCCAACCTGTTCAGAGTTGAGTGGCTCCTGACCGGCCAGGATCCGTGCCTCTCTCCAAAGGCTGGGCTCTGTTCTCATAGGTTTGCAGCCAAATGATCCTCCCTGTGCCTCCTCCTTAAGTTGGTAATTAGTTGGAAAACAAAGGACAGCACCTGAATTAAGAAAAGACCAACAAGAAGCAAAAAACCCAAAGCCTAAAAAACTACCCAGGTCAGTGAAAGCTCTAAAACCCAGAACCTCTGGCATGGGCTTCTTTACTTAAGAAGAAATCTATTTTTCATTCAGTGCAAGGATCCCACCAAATAGAGATAAATAAACAGAGAGTATATTTACAAAGAAAACATTGACATGCAAAAGATCTAATTAAGAAAGAAAACAATACTCCCATTTTAAGAAGGACTCTAAGAGCCCCAGGGACATATGGATGTGGACACCTTCCAGAAGACCTTTTGGTTCTCTATTTTCATGTAGGGAGCTTGGATGGGAGGGGCCTTAAAGCTGTGCTATGAGGCACCTGGTGGAGGGGGATGGGGAGGTGGGCAGGGTTGTTTCCTCCTCCTCCTCCTCTTCTTCCTCTTCCTCCTCCCCCTCCTCTTTCACCTCTTTCTCCTCCACCTCCTCTTCTGCCTTTCCCTCCTCTTCCTCTTCCCCCTTCCTCCTCCACTTGCTCCTCCTCCTCCTTCTCCTCTTCCTCCACCAGCCCTTCTGGCCAGAAGCCATGAGATGGGCAATGTGGCCTTTTCACCCCCAGGGGTGCCACCTGCTGCTGCCTTTGTAGCTGGCCTCCCAGTTTACCAGGGAAGGCTGACTCAGGTGGGTGGGGGGGGAAGAGCACTGGGTAAGGTGACAGGATGCCAGAGCTCTTGTCCTGCATCTCTCCAATTTGCTGTTCAAGTCACAAAACCTTTCTGTATTTTCCCAATTTTCTTATTTGTGACATGGAAATGACCCTACTACCTCTGCCTACTTAACTTAAAAGGCTGTTTTGAGGACCAATGGCTATAATAGGAGAAAATTTGAAAAGCCCTAAGTAGCTTATCAATAGAAGGTATCATTCTTATGAGGTATAGCAGTAGTTTTAACCCCTCTAGGCCTACTATGTGCCAAGTCCTCTGTTTGATGCTGAGATTACAAAGGCAAAATAAAAAGTTTTCTTCCCCCCTCCCCCCCCCCCACTCCTGGGCAGGTGCACCTGGATGCTCTTGGGGGCAGAAAGAGACCTTAAATGCCTCAGACTCATGCAGCCCTTTGTGGGTTGTTGGAAAAAAGCCCCTGAATCGATGGGAGGGGACACTGACAGGACAAAGAGGAAACCACCAGAGTTAAGGAGGACTTTTTTATTTCCTAAATCAGACAGAGGTTTGGGATAGAGATTTTGATCTTGATAGAAATAGGAAGTGAGTTTAAGAAAACAATCCAACCAAAGAGCCCAACAGTTTCTATGCCTGTGGGCTCTAATTAGTTGGCTGGTTGGTTTGGATTCCAAAAGAGCTTAGCCCTAGGAGTCAGGACTAGGAGATCTGACAGACTTCTCTGCAGCACAGTTCAGGAGTTTTCCCAGCCTGTGCACTGGGTGTGTGAAGGCCTGCTTTCTCAATAAAAGTGCATTAACTTCATCTCTCAACTAAAAGCTAAAAACAAAGATGGCAAAAACCAATTTCCCTTTTTATCAGAGAGATGTTGTCCCTCAGTTGAAGGCTACAGCTAAGTCCCAATACAGGGGAGCAACAAAAATGACCTAGGACAGAGAAAGCATGCTGGGAGCAGCAGTGTGGTCACCAGGGGCCAGTGACACTAGTGCGGTGCCCATCAGGGAGCAGGACCAGGAGAGAGGAGTACCTTGGCACTATCAAAACCTATTGATATCTCTGCAAAAGCACCAAAGGCATGAGTTGCCTTTCTACACATGTACAGTGGTCACATATGCTTCTCACATGTGTGCCTTCTACATAAGATTCCGATATTTGCCTACTTTTCCTACTGATAACATGTCTATTTGTGGGGAAGTGTGTGGACAATGTGGGTAATGCTTAATTTCTACTTTCCTATGGTGATATATACCTTTTCTTTAGAGTAATTGCATCATCTGGCTGGCTAGTAAAAATAATTATATTGATGGGGGCTCGTGAGCTATAATTTTGAACGAAAGTAGATCCAGAGAGAACTTTGAAGTCCCCTATGGGTGAGGGGCCCCAGCAGTCTATATTTGTTAAACCTAACTAGCACAGTGTAGGGGAAAATCAACCTTGCTTATCTCCCTGAAAGTGCTGAGTGATGTCCCTTCTTTCTCTCTGAGAACTTCACAGAAACACAGCAAATTGAAAGGGAAAGGTACAGTCTGCCTTCCTTGCCTCCCAGGAAAACAGGAACTTTTAATCAATGTGCATTTCAGTTGGCAGGTGGCTGCAGTCTCTGGGAAGGTACCTCCCCAACTTGGCTGGCATCAGGGAGAACACAAAGCATTTTGGATTGCATCCATCTTCAGAGGACCAATGCTAGACTGAAAGTGGTGATTTACTTTTCAGGCAGCCCCTGAAAATATTGTGGAATCCATTACAATAGATACACAAAAGCAGAGCTTCTCAGAATGGCTTTCCCAGGGCTCCATGTTTGCAGGGCATAGAGTGAGGATGCTTATGCACAGAGGGCTTTGGGGGCAGCATCCCCTGAGGCTGTAAGCTACCCTGAAATTCACAGTTGTCTCCCATTCACACCAAAGTTCCAGAAGCAAAGGTGTTTTCCCTCTAGTGAGAGTTCTCACTGCAATCAGTATTCTTACACTAAAGATGCAATAGACATTGTGGATAGACTGCTTAATTTGCATGTAGGATGATCTGGGTTCCAGTCCTGCCTCTGACACTTGCTGTATGATCCTGTAGAAGTGAGGGAAGACAATAAGTACTCTTATAACACCTACTATTTGCCAGGCACTGTGCTGAGTGCTTTTCTTCTATCCATAGATACATACGTATAGGTAATTACCCCCATGTTTCTCTAATTATTTATGCTACAACCTTTTATGTCTTGGTCTTGTAACTATTTGAACTTATCTTGTTTTGAAGTGTGAGTTGTTGGTCTAAATCTAATTTCATCCATATCCTGTTGTCCCATCTTCTTAGCAGTTTTTTGTCAGATGGTGAGTTCTGATCCCCCTATCTGGAGCCTGGGTTTTATCGAATAGTTTTTGTTCTGTTCTTCATTCTCGAAGAAGACCATGACATCAGGAAGGTGACTGTTGCCTCCAAGAACCCTACACTTGAACCAACATGAAAGAATTCCTCACACTTTCCCATCTCTTCAGGCACCTCTTCTTCCTGCTGACCTTGACTCTTCAACTTAAAGAATTGCATCCTTCCATTGGGAGCCAGCAAAAATGTCAACAACTCTTCCATGTTGTTGTTGTCTGTCCTTCATTCTCAAAAAGGGCCATGACGTCAGGGAGATGATGCCATGACATGCTGTGTTGGTAAGCAAAATGGGCTCTTACCACTTAGTTCAACGAAGTGCACTTGAAGAGTTTGGCTTTTGCTTCCTTTGAGTAATTCAGTGTATTTCATTGAGTCTTACTAAGTGCTAAGCCCCAGGCTCTAACCCCTATTAGGTGTTAACCTAACCTATGTGGATGTGAACCTCCCGGGGTCCTAAGGGGAGGGGCTAACTCAAGAGCCAATCTTAGGAGCCTAAATTCTGGTCATTCGGATGACGTTTGATGACGTCTGAAATCCTACAAGAAGAGAAGACAGAGCCATTTGTGCAGGGCTCTCACTCGCGGTGGTGCTGATGCAGAGACTGGTAACTGTTTTTTGGGATTTGAATCAGACAAGGTCTGTCTGTTGATGTTTGTATTTTGTTTGTATTTTGCTCTGAAGTTCAGGGTGCTGGTGTTTTTCCCTGAACTAAGTGAATGATACTTGTATGCTGAATTAAAGTAAGCTTATCAACCCCTTAACATTGCTTTCCTTACTAAAGCAGATCAAAAGAACTTGTGTTTTTGCAGCATGCTGGTAGCGTTCTTGTTGTCAGACTTGTGTTGGTCTTTTACCCCCACAACAGCTACTAGCTGGATTGTTGAAACACATGCAAGTGAGTTGTATTTAAGTAAGGCAGGGCTGTGCAAAGTCACCAGCCTCACTCTTTCCTCCAGAGCCATCTGGGTACAGTGGCCAGATATAGATTAGGATGACTGGAGATGGCCCTGAAGCGGTGGGAGACCTTGGCCTTTTTAAGCTAAGGTCTTTAATTGGTCTCATTTTGATTGAGGCAATGCCTCATTCCGTGATTAACCTAGGTAAGAAATAAGGCAGACAATGGCCTCTTTTACCTAGTCAAAAACCAAAAAACATCAATCTAGGAGGGGAAGACCATCAGGGTTTCTGGCCAAAAGAGAAACATTTGCCCTTTACCCTCACTCTGAGCTATCAGAGCCCAAACAATGACCAAGTGAGGCTTGGGCTGGAATATATTGTTGGCCAGTCAATGAGAGGCAGAGCGATTTGGGTTTAAGGCATGGCCCTTAAAAAAGAAATCTAGCCCCTAAACCCCAAGGTATCTTGGGAGATATCAGTGAACAAAGATTACATTCTTTTGGGCAGAGCACTCAAAGGTAAGGGTATGATTCTCTATGTGGACAGAGGGAGAGGAGGGAAGTAGAGGAGGAAGGAAGGAAGAAATGGAGGGAAGTAGAGAAGGGGAGAGGGCTCTCAATGGAAGGATGGAATCTCTTTAAGTTGAGGAGTCAAGGACAATAAGAAGAGGTGGCTGTGGAGATGGGAAAGTGTGAGGAATTCATTCATGTTGGTTTGAGTGTAGGGTTCATGGAGGCAACTTTGGAAGAATACCTTGTACTTTGAGGGGAGAAGACATTGAAAGGCCATGTTTGGAAAGAGCTCTGAACTTCTGCAGACAGAAGTCTTGCTGGAGAATGCCTTCAGTAATTTGCCTCTGGAGCAAAGTGTTCAGTTCTGAGAAGCCACTGTTAGCTGAGGACCATCCAGGAGAAAGAAATCAGTGTGGCGAAGGGCCTTTGTTCCATGCCATGCAAGGATCAGTTGAGGAACCTGGGGATATTTAGCCTGGAGAAGAGAAGACGTAGGGCAGGAAGGGGTGGATACATGACTGGATTCAAATATCGAAGAGGAATTAGCCCATTTGTCTTCTTGAGCACAGACTGGTATACTCTCTGATCATGACTGTTAGGTGATCCAGAGCAGCCTGCAATTTTTAAGTGTTCTTCCTTTTAGCCCCAGTGTCCTGACTTCCCACCTTCCTGGTTGCCTTCCTTTGCATACAGTTAGACTATCAATACCCCCCTAAAATGTGGCTTCCTCAATTGACCATGATACTTCAAAACCTCTGACCTGGCAGAACCCTGCTGGTCTTATCATCTCCATGGATTGGGACAATGTAGCCTTCAGTCTCCCTGACTTTTATTCCAGTTCCATCGTACTTTATAAGTTCTGCTCCTGTGTGATCTTGAGCATGTACCCTTTTCTCTATGGGCCTCAGTTTCTTCCTTCTAAAATGTATTTGGAGCAGGTTGTTTCTAAGGCTTCATCTGGCTCTAACATTTTGTGATTTTAAGTGATGATTTGAGAGGATGAGAGGTGGCATGCTGTAAGGCAGAGTATGGTGCCCTTGGAGTCAGGAAGTCGATAAGTCCTCCCTGTGGGATACAATAGCAATGGGACCATGGACAAATCACTTCAATTCTCAGTGGCACAGGCAATTCTCTAACACTAAAAGCTACAGACAGGTTGCCGATTCAAATTGGAGAAGATGTTTTCTACCCCAGGAATTTCTCACTCCAAAGAAACCATAGGTCCATGCCAATTTGAAAGGGCATCAGAGGGGCAGCTAGATGGCACAGTGGACAGAGCACTGGTCCTGGAGTCGGGAAGTCCTGAATTCAAATTCAGCCTCAGGCACTTACTAGCTGTGTGTCCTTGGGCAAGTCACTTAACCCTGATTGCTTCTGAAAACAAAAACAAAAAAGAAAGAAAAGGCATCAGAATCCAAATTTGTCTCTTATCATTCACCACTTGTCAATCATGGTCCCAGTCCCCAGGTAATCTCAATTGTGGGGGTGGGATGCAGCACAGCCTGGATCATTATCTCATCAGGCCTGCCTACAGTGATGGAAATGGATGCTTGAGTGTCTGGGCACTTGAACCTCCAGTGGTAGCAAGGTACTTTCTCTCTGTCAAATCCTGGTTATAAATGTGATGAGCTATTTACTTTTTCAAGTAAATCAAAGCTATTGCACATGCTGGGCTCAAGCACATTCTAAAGCAATGAGCTTCTTCTCTCCAAACAGGCCATCGGGGAGACCAGCTGAGTTCTGAACTCCCTTGCAGCTTCCCCGCTGCCTTCACAGCCACTAATGGAAGTTTTTGTTATAACTGCAAACAAACACACAGAAAGCCAATTCTATCTAGGCTGAAGGGAAGAGCTTTTTAAAACTGTGGGCCATTCTGGGGCACATAACAGTAAAGAGGGGAGAGTTCACAAGTTTGTTATTCCCTGACTCAATTTGGCACTAGCCAGTGGCTCCCAAATGAGAAGAAAAGTCTCCAAAGTAACTCATTTTTGACAAATGATCCTGCCACATCTGCTGGAGAGGTTGTCCAGAGCTAGTGGCCTTAAAGAAGACTACTTGAGGGTGGAGATTGGCTAACAGGTTGCTACTCTTTTACAGATAGACCTGATACGAAGGAGAACTGCAGGTAGTCAGAGAATGACCCAGTTCCTGAAATTAGGCCATGGCTTCAACTTGGGAGTTCTTCCGTTAGGAAAGAAAAAGTCAATGTCATCTCCTTAGAGCCACTGAGTAGCCTAACTCCATGGCTCTCTGCTGAATTATTGACTCACGACTTGGCGGTGGCTGCTATTGCCATGCAGGGTAAGAGCAGCACCTGAGTAGAAGTTCATTTTCCCAAGCTCTAACTTTCTGTCCAAGGTGAGAAGCTAAAAAGCTCAAGGTCTCCAGGATGAGGGACAATGGATTGGTATCTGGGATTAGACAAAGGCTATAACCGTACACATGGGGCAGTTTTCAGCTTTGCTCTTCTCAGTCTTGATGGACATGCTCATGGACACCTCTATGGACAGTTTCTCAAGGCTGGAAATTGCCCACTATGTGGATAGATGTGAGGCACCTTGGTGGGCCTTAACTTGGTCTCATAGTAACACTTTTGACATTTGTATTATAAGGTTGTGATGAAGGGAGGAGAGGGTATGGAGCCCAGGGTGATGTGGAGTCAAGAGCTGCCCAGATCACTTATTTCCCTAGTGACTTTGGGCCTGTTCCCTTCCAGCTCTGGATCTATTATCCTGTGGTCCATTGGATTCCCACTCTGCTGGAGTGACCCAAGTCAGATCAAGTCAATAAGCACTTATAAAGTACCTACTCTGTGCCAAGGACAGTACTAAGCTCTTGAGATACAAAGAAAAGCAAAATATAGTCTTTACTCTCAGGGAACTCACACCCTAAAGGTACCCTGTGTTTGGCCTTGTGATGTTTAATGTTTTTAGAAATGGACAAAAGCATAGATGAAGTCATCAAATTTGCAGATGGCCTCAAGTTGGGAGGGAAGCAAACATCCTAAACAATGGTCAAGATTCAAAAGGATCTTGACAGGTTGGAGCATGGGGATGGGGGGAGGAGGGAATGAGCATTTATTAAGCACTTACTGTGTGCCAAGCATAGTGCTAAGTGCTTTACAAACATTAACTCATTTGATCCTACATGGGCCTGCTTGTGACCACAACCAACAAGAGGAGCTTCAACAGGAAGAAATGAAGCTTTTACAGTTTTGTGTGTGAGAGATGAAGTGGAATGTAACTGTTATCTTGAGGAGGTTGTTTCCTTCTCTGGACCTTTATAAAATGAAGGAATTGTACTAGATGGTACCTAAGGTCCCTTCTGGCTCTTTCCAGACATTTAAGTGACTATTTGAAAGGCTGAGGAGAAACATGGTGAGGCAGATGGAGAAATTCCCTTGGAACCAGGAGAACCTGAGTCCATGTCTTGCCTTTGACATGTACTAGCTATGGAGCAATAGGCAAATCATGTAACCTTGTCTTGCACCAGGCTCTCTGACACTGTGGTAGATTTGAGTTGCTAATTGCTATTGGTGAAGGAAATTTTGACATGGGAGTTTGCAAAGTCATTGAAGTCACTGCTCCTCTCCCTCCTCCCCCTGCCCCTAAAATTTTACACTTTGGTTCAAAAAATCAATTTCATAAGTTCCAAATGGGGGAAGTGTTCCTGGACAGCAGGGAGGGAACAGTCCACCTGTACCCTGCCCTGGTCAGAACTCACTAGGGTTACCGGGTTCCATTCTGGGCTCTATGTTTTAGTTTTGTTTATAACCTAGAGAATTCCCAGAGGGGGATCACTAGAATGGTGGGATTCCTTCCAACTCTATGATTCTAGGAGGTTGCATTCTCCAAAACATGCTCAGGACACAGAGTGCCACCAGAACACCACCAGCCCTTTATGCTGCCTGCTCTTACCTGCAATAATCCAATACTCAATCATTTACGTAATCAGATGGCCTTAGGAACAAAAATCTTAAGAGAACAGGGCAGACTGGGCCTGAGATTTTAGAAAGAGAGAAGACCCCTTTAGCACTAAACAACTACCTTTATTGCAATAGAAACACTGTTACCATGTAAGTGTTGCCTAAAACAAAGGATCTATGCATTTAAATGAGTTCTAATGAAGGACTGGAATAATGTCTTAAAAATTCAATAGAATGATTAATATATTCACTAATTTATTATTTAACATTCTATATGTAACACTTGACATAGTTTGCCTCTATCATGAACATTGACCATGTGACTAATGGGACCCTATTCTCTCTCTCTCTCTCTCTCTCCTCAGTCTCTCTGTCTCTGTCTCTGTCTCTTCTCTCCCCTTCCCTTCCCCCCCTCACTGTTGTTCACTCTTTCCTGGATACTATCCTAGGTTTTCATGACATTATTTGCTCCTGGTTCTTCTCCTACTTCTCAGACCCCTCTTTCTCAGTCTCCTTTGCTGGAACCTTACC
This sequence comes from Trichosurus vulpecula, assembly GCF_011100635.1. Classification (NCBI taxonomy): domain Eukaryota; kingdom Metazoa; phylum Chordata; class Mammalia; order Diprotodontia; family Phalangeridae; genus Trichosurus; species Trichosurus vulpecula. The sequence continues at coordinate 4,957,458 of NC_050580.1, read as the reverse complement.
AAGGAATGCCCACCATCTGTGGCTTTCCTCCATGAACTTGTCCTGGGCCCTCTCCTCTCTCTGGATCTCCATGGTTGAGCTCCTCCACTCCATGTGCCCACTTATCTCCACGCAGATGAATCCCAAATCTACTCATCTCTTTCCTGAGATCGAGTCTCCCATTAGCAAACTGGATATCCCCTAGATATCTCAATCTCAGGACGTCAGAAACCAAACTTGTCTTTCCCCTCAAACCTTCCCTTCATTCCAGCTTGCCGATTACTATTGAGAGTTCAACCATTCTAATTACCAAGGCTTTTCATCTTTGATTGTTCCCTCACACTTAGCCCACATTTCCAATCTATTATAACTTCTTGTCATTCCTACCTCCACAGACATCTCTTCTATACATTCTCTCCTCTGACACTGCTACTATGCTGGGAAGGCCCTCACTGTTTCATACCTGGACTAGAACACAAGTAGAGTAGAGGTCTTGCTGTTTGGTTTCCCTTCCCCAAATCTTTCCCCACTCCAGTCCATCCTCCACCCAGCTGCTGAAATGAGCTTCTTAAAGTGTACATCTGACCATGTTTCCTTTCTATTCGATAAACACCAGGCATTCCCTCTCCCAGGATCAAATAGAAAATTAGCTTGTTGTGTTTGTCCTTTGTTCTCGAAGAGGACCATGACATCAGGGAGAGATGACATGACTTGCAGTTGACTGTGATTTGAGTGGGGGAGGGCTGTGCAAGGTCACCAGCCTCACTTTCTTCTCCAGAGCCATCTGGGTCCAGTGGCCTGATATTCATTAGGATGACTGGAGATGGCCCAGAAAATAGAAAATCATTGGCTATTTATAGCCCTTCCCAACCTAGTTCCATAATAACTTCCTAGTCTTCATACACTGTACTTTCTTCCATGTATCTCATAATACAGCTACATTGGACACCTTGCTGTTCCTCACCCATGATAATCTACCTCATGATTCCATGCCTGTTCAGTGACTGTCCCTTACACCTGGAATACCCTCCTCTTCACCTCTGCCTTCTGACATTCATGGCCTCCTTCATGGTTCAAGTCAAAACTCACTTTCTTAAAGTGGCCTTTGTCAATCTCCCTCCCCTCCCTGCTTATGCCTTATCATTGAGGTGAGCTTCTATTTACAGTGTGTGTTTTGAACACAGTATATATAAGTTCTCACCTACTAGAATGTGTACGTCTTAAAGGCAAGGATGTGTTTTCCTTTCTTTGTTTTCCCAGTGATTGGCATGTGCCTCACATATAGCGAATGTTTAATAAATACTTATTGATTGATTGGCTGGCTGACTAATACATGCTTGTTGACTGATTGCCATTCAAATGAGCAGCTGCTTTCTCAGAACTCTGCATCACACCTAGACAGAAATTGGATGAAGGAAGTGGTACCTGCTTCTCTTAGAACTTTAACAGTTCTGTGTCCCAGACAGGTGGACTGTCAAAGCAGACTTAACTTTGTGATTGCTATTCTCAGAATAAGATTTGTGCCTCAGAAAAGGGCCATTCTCTTAAAGCATCAGTGTCTTGGATATTTAAGAGTGAGATCTTCAGATCTTGAAAATTACTTAGTCAATCAAATATTTGAATGACTATATATTCTCATTTACATAGGTATTCATTTCAAGGGTTCAAATCATAGCCTATGTACACCTGCTCACCTTGTGGGGCTCTCACCCATATCTTCCCATAAGTCTGGCAGAGGTGGTCTGCCCAATTTGCAAGGACCTTCCTTGCTTCGTATTGATATCACAAGAACATCAGTGGAGCATATGGACTTTCCCACAGTTCTGTTTTTCCACCGTAAGAGCTACCCATTATCCACTCAAACACCTCTTTGATGATATACTTTATAAAGCTGTTCCCATATGATTGCCTGTTTGTAATACGTTACATTCCGAATACACACATCATGTGCCTCTCCATTCCCTTTCAGATGTTATAAGAATTTAAGCCTTCAGAGATTGCAGTGATTCGTGGCTTATGACAGCACTAGAAGAATAATGGTATCAAAAAGAAGGGTCTTTATAACAGGAGAAGTTTAGTATTAAGGAAAAAAACACCACCTTGTAATTTCCCAAAGGCAATCCTGTCCAAGCTGCTCCCCCACATTGACTAGGGATGAGTACAGAGTTTTGACTCACTGAGGCCACCCTCTCACACTGAGTAGCAACTCAAGGCATAGATGTTTCCGTTATTAATTGTAGTATTTATGTATTTCTTGGATCATTTAATGTGTATAAAACTGTGCTACCATTTTTACTAGGTTCTTATCTATTCTGATGGGTCCCTGATGAAGTTTTTGATGATTAAACCTCCAACCCCATCTTCCCCATAAGCCCTGCAGTTTTTATTGCTTAATTTTACATCCCACAATTGCTTTTCAGAGCACATATGTTGTGTTCTAGCAGAAATGCCTCATAATTAATTTCATTTTCATGATGGTATTCTGTACTCCCATGTCTAGAGCCTTCTGACTTTTTTCAGAGAAATATTCATGAGGTATAGGTGTGAGACTTCTGTGCCATTGACATATTGTTATGCTCTCTCATTCCTTACTGTGGAACCATATTTTCTAACTTCTTTGTCTAGGCTCATTCATTCTCCCTGAGCACTGAAGTCACCAAGTATCAGGCTATATGCTGATGTAATTTGAAGTATCTAATGAGATCTTGATGGAATTTCTCTGCCTCTATCCTTTGCAACAGCCATGAGTGCTTAAGTTGCAATTATTTCCAGAGTACTCTTTTTATAAATGCTTATCGTGAGCCCTACGATAGATGACCAAATGTCTCATGGAGTTGTGTCTCTCATTGCATTTGTAAATGCAATAAAATAAATTGTGCTAGCTGTTTGCTTTTCTATTGGGAGGAGAATCTGGGCACCAGCTTTTCATTTTGCTCTAATTTCCTTCCATTTCTGGTTTTGTTTATAGCAAAAATGTCCAGACCGAGAAGATAAAGGGACTCCAGGAACAAGCCCACTTTTTGGCCATTTGACTTGGATCTCACATTTAGCATCCTAAGAGGTAAATCAAAGCTTATAAGCCAGCAGAGAATTTAGCACCTTCTGTTTCCTCTTCTGTTACCCTAAATATGGAAATGAAAGAAGTGCAGAATGGAGGGGTATCATTTTATATTTTTCTCTACTTAATGGATTACAGTGGCCAAAGAACTCATTCCCCCGGAGACTGTCCCATTGTACTTAGTGCTCTCTGTACCACCCTGGGTTGGAAAAGGAACATCAGTTCCACACTGTTGCGGGGATCCTATGGCCAGTGTGGCAGAAGCTACTAGATCCTGTGGTCCTCTGGGTGCCAGCTGCACACCATTTTATTCCGCTAAAAGAAGACTTTGTCAAAGATGGAAATTGCTTTTGTTACAAAGATCAAATCTGAATAAGAATATTGTTGATGAAATAGGCTATGATGACTTCAATTAGTGTGGGGAATACCCAGATGAGGAGCTCCTGCAAATACAGGTCTGTAATTTCTATTCTTTGAGAGTTGCCTAGAACACCGAGAGGTTAATTTGGTCAGGGTCAAATAGCCAGTATGTGTCAGAAGAGAAATTTGAACCTGGTATCACTGGCTGTGACACCAACACTCTACTACGCCCTGCTGCTTCAAACAAAATGATAGGACAGTATCTAATTTAATTAATTTTGAAAATCTGGCCTCCACACCACTATAGTCACATGTTCATAACAATGGAAATGAAATCAAGCTGAATTTAATTGCCTGTCAAGGAGATGACTCAAGTTTTACTATGTTGCCTTCAACTGGAAAGTGTCAAACTTTTCTGCAACTAAGTGCATATTGTTTGTCTTATGTTTTAGCTGGACCAAAGAAGGCTAAATTGCTTGGCCAAGTAAGTCTGAGAGGAGATCAGAGGCATACCCAAGTGCCAGCCTTCATTGCTGAAGTCAGCATTTTGTGTTTCATCTTGATTTACTGATGGTATACTTAGCCTCTGTCTTTCAAAAGCTTGAAATCTCCCTCCCTTTCTTTCACTGTTGGGGAAAGGTTATATAATTCAAAAAATAGTGATGTTTTTCAGCCCTTAGGCAAAACAGAGGATTCCTAGGTACAGAGCATTCTTTGCTGGTAGAACTAATTAAGTTTAATTAAGGAGTTTCTGGAATAGCTCTTTGAATGATTTTGGGGGCTTGAGGGGGAGAGGGAGAATTTTCCCACATGAAACTTTCACCTCTTCCTTGATCTGTTGCTGATGCATTATTAATGCCATTTATCAGTTTGGAAACAAAATCATATTTCTGGGGTTTTAATGCACTCTGATCATTGAAATTAAGCTTTGATCTCACATTATTTGTCTTATTTGAAAAAAGCCTTTAAGCTTTGAATGCCTAAAGGCAGGTTCCTCTAATATGTAGTCAAATTTGTGATCTCACTGATATGGGTGCTCCTCATTATAGTGCAGCTCACAACTGGTCAATGTCTTAACATACTTAACATGAATCTTGTCCATGTCATCCTGATATCAGAAAGTGGGAAGAGCAGGTTTCAACTTAGTCTTCTGGAATTGTGTATGATCATCCATTTCTAAGAGCTTCTAATTTTTTCAAAGCTGTTTGCCTTTACCATAGTGTTGTCTTTGTATAAATTATACTCCTGGTGTCAGATCTGTCAAGTCTTCCAAGGTGTCTTTGAAAGCCTTCTCTTTGTAATTTCTTACAACACAATAGCATTCCATCGCATTTATATTCCATAACTTGTTCATCCATTCCCCAATTCTTATACATCCCCCCTTCAGATTCCCATTCTTTGCTGCCTCAAAAGGTCGATAAATATTTTTGTAGATCCTTAGAGTTTGTTTTGCTTAGGACCCTCTCTTAACCAGCCCTCCCTCTAATTCTCCATCTACAACCTCCTTTTCTCCTTCTATTTCCCAATTGAATGAAATACATGCAACTGTATGTAACTCTGTGTGTGTATTTGAGTGTATTCTTCTTTCCTGTATTCAGTTCTGATGAAAGTGAGGTTGACTTATCAGGTACTCTCCCTACCCCCTCATTGTTTATATCTGTAGCCAGAATGGACTTTGTTTTCTTTGAATGACTCAGCTCGCCTCCTTGAGCTTCTCTGGACGCTGGGGCTTGCTCTTCCGGGGCCGGACCAGAGCTTCCTGTGTGATGAATCGTGGCACTGGCTGAGGGGAGGTGTGTTAACGTGGTCTATGATGGGGGAGGGGCCAAGTCAAGAACCAATCGGCCCTGGTCGTTCAGGCGGCCCTTGATGATGTCAAAAACTCTATAAGAGGGGAGAGGACAGCTTGAAGATCCTCCTTTCCTTTTCCGGTTGGAGCCAGAGACGCCTACAGCCGAAGCTGAGCTGCCGGTAGCAGAGCTGACTAGAGGCTAGTGGGTAATCTTCTTACCGTAGAGGGGAAGCATGTATACGATTTGGCCTTATACCATCTCGCTTCTCTGTGGCCTCCTGGTTACCCTTGTGAGGCGGACTTATTGGGCCTGGAGGCTTTTGATGAAAATATCAAAATGGGGACGCTGGTTTGTGGGATTGTTACTGTGGAGTGTAAATACATGCTTTAGTTCTCCTGCCTTCTGCCTAGAGAATTCCTTATATCCTGCGGTTCCGGACCTTTTAGGCACATATGAGATTCTCTTTGAAATCATAAATTCTGCCTTCCTAATATAATATCATCATAATAAATACAGTTATTAACATTGGTTAAGCATTTTCATTTTATCAAGTCCATGCTGAAATAGAAGATCTTGGCACATTTCCTCTGCCATTAGCTAACCACAACTCTGGGAAGCCCCACTATTCAGACAAACAAGTCTCTGCCTTTCTCCTGGAGGCCACAGAGCCTGATTTCAGGCAAGAAGAAATAGAAAACTTTCTGAGTGCTGCCCTTGGAAAGCCAAATCTTGGCAGTAACAATAGAATTCACGTGAATATATTTTCATGTCCAGATTTCAGTGACCTCTGATCAAGGAGTAATATTTGTCATCACTCCAGGGCAGGTGAAGCAATGGGATGCAGGAGAAAGAGCACTGAATCCGGGTTCAAATCCTATATTTGCTCATTTATCCATGTGATCTTGGGCAGATGACTTAACCTCTCTGGGCCCCAGTTGTCTTTTCTATAACATACAAGAAATTGGCGTATTACCTCTAAGGTCCCTTCTGGCTATGAAGAGTATGACCCCTTGCTCCAGAATAGCTCTAAAAATGTAATGAGAGGGGGTTGGAGCCAAGATGGTGGAGGGGCAGGAAGCAGTACAGCAGAGCTCCTGGGTACTGCTCCTCCTGAATCTTGGTGGAGACTGAATCTTGATGAAGAAATCCAGAAAAAAGTCACAGTGAGTACTTAACCCAATCCAGGTTAGTATAGAGAGACAGGCAGAAAGGTCTGTTGATACTTGGAGCTAGATTGGTGAAAGAGCATATCATGTGGAACACTTCAGCCCTCAGGGGAAATTATGTGCACCAGGGCGAAATGAGGTCCCAGACTGATGCTAGGGCACCCCAAATCTATTCTGGGTCTCTGGGACAGGAGCAAGTGCCAACTAACAGCCTGGTCACCCATTCCGCAATTTTGAGTCACAGATCTAGGGAGGGCTGAGAAGGGGGAACTGCAGAGGTACAGTGTAACTCAGACCCCAGAAGAATAACCAGGATAGGAACTGAAACAAATGGGGAACCTGCAGTTCTGTGAACTAATGGAGCTTTCCAATTGGCTGTTGGGGGCTGCTGAGTCCAGAAGCATCTCCTGTTACTGTGACCGAAACCCCGGGCAGAAGCTTGCCGAGCTTATACCAGAGAGGCAGCAACTCAGTTTTGTCCTAGATCAGACTTCTCTGGGGTCACTGGAAGCTTGCAGGTTCCTAGCTTGTCCCTGAGATCCTAGAATAACACAATACTATTCTTCAAGAAAGAAGCAACAGAACTATATTTCTCCTCCATACATATGGCAGAACCATCTTTAATATCAGCCCTGAAGTCTGGGAGTTCACTGGAAGAACCCCAGGATAATGAGCTAATATGGTGGGGGAGGTGCTCAAGACTCAAACACAGAAGAAAAGAATGACTCCAAAGCATTGACCAGTAATACTTCAGAGAAAAACACCGCTGGGGCACAAACTCAATTATGAAAGAATAATAATTGACTTTGATTTTAAAAAGTATTTTTATTATAAAACTTAAGAAATTATAAGCACAAATATTAAAGAAACAAAAGCAAAAATAATTCAGGGAATCATAAACTTCCATCTTTTAAAATTTAACACAAATATGCAAATTAACATCCAAAACCAACACAAAATTCATTCTATTTGTTTTTTTAATTTTCTCCAGTATCCAACCTTTGTTGTTATTATTTATAATTGTAATCAATTTATTATTCTCTTTATTGTATTTCCTTCATATCATAGCAAATAAATGTTTTGAGATTATCCCTGTTCTTCCTATTCATCATGTCTTATGACACCATAATACTCTGTTATGTTAATATGCCACAATTTGTTCAACCATTCCCAAATTATTGGACATCTTAGTAGTTTTCAATTGCTTGATATGCTGAATAATATATCTATGTACATTTTAGCAAATGACTCATTTAAAAATAATTTTTTGGAAGGAATTTGATTCTGATCTCCCAAAAAGATGGAGTCTGCTATCTGAAGCCTTATCTTTACGTGGCCATGAGGTTATGAATTCTTTTCTTGTGCCAGCTCATGAACCAGAGGGTTTTTTAAAAATTTAATGGCCCTGGGGCAGAGCCAAGATGGCGACTGGTAAGCAGGGACTAGTATGAGCTCCATACCGAGTCCTTCCAAAAACCTATAAAAAATGGCTCTGAACCAATTCTAGAATGGCAGAACCCACAAAACAGCAGAGGGAAGCAGGGCTCCAGCCCAGGACAGCCTGGATTGTCTCTGGGTGAGGTATATCCCACACAGAGCTGGGAGCTGGGAGCTGGGAGCTGGGAACGGAGTGGAGCAGAGCCCAGCCTGAGCAGTGTGGACCAACAAGACCAGCAAACGGGCAGAGCATGCCCTAGTGCCCTGAATCAGTGAGCTGCGGCAGTTACCAGACCACTCAACCCACAAACACCAAAGACTGCAGAGAAGGTTAGTGGGAAAAGCTGCCGGAGTGGAAGGAGTTCGAGGTTCGGCTTCCAGCCCCGGGGGCAGCAGAGGTGGGGCAGCTATGGCTATTGCTGCTTCTGGCTCCAGGCCCACCTGGTGGGAGGAATTAAGTGGCGGATCAGAGCAGGGGTGCACAGCCTGCTGAAGATCTAAGCCCAGTTTGGGTTGGCGGTTCTTGGGGAAGGAGCAGTGCTGGTGGGGCAGAGCCAGCATCTCCCCCCCAAACGTGGAACATAGAACTCTCTAGTCTACAAGCAGTCATACCCCACTGAAAAACTCAAAGGTCAAGTTAGTTGGCTGGGAATATGGCCAGGCAGCGAAAACGCACCGAGATTCAGTCTCAGACTTTGCATTCTTTCTTTGGCGACAAAGAAGACCAAAACATACAGCCTAAAGAAGTCAACAAAGTGCAAGAACCTACACAAAAAGCCTCCAAGAAAAACATGAACTGGTCCCAGGCCATGGAAGAGCTCAAAAAGGATTTGGAAAAGCAAGTTAGAGAAGTAGAGGAAAAATTGGGAAAAGAAATGAGAAGGATGCGAGAAAACCATGAAAAACAAGTCAATGACTTGCTAAAGGAGACCCAAAAAAATACTGAAAAATACACTGAAGAAAACAACACCTTAAAAAACAGACTGACTGAAATGGCAAAAGAGCTCCAAAAAGCCAATGAGGAGAAGAATGCCTTGAAAGGCAGAATTAGCCAAATGGAAAAGGAGGTCCAAAAGACCACTGAAGAAAATACTACTTTAAAAATTAGATTGGAGCAAGTGGAAGCTAGTGACTTGATGAGAAATCAAGATATTATAAAACAGAACCAAAGGAATGAAAAAATGGAAGACAATGTGAAATATCTCCTTGGAAAAACCACTGACCTGGAAAATAGATCCAGGAGAGATAATTTAAAAATTATTGGACTACCTGAAAGCCATGATCAAAAAAAGAGCCTAGATATCATCTTTCAAGAAATTATCAGGGAGAACTGTCCTGATATTCTAGAGCCACAGGGCAAAATAGAAATTGAAAGAATCCATCGATTGCCTCCTCAAATAGATCCCAAAAAGAAATCTCCCAGGAATTTGTTGCCAAATTCCAGAGCTCCCAGATCAAGGAGAAAATACTGCAAGTAGCCAGAAAGAAACAATTTGAGTATTGTGGAAACCCAATCAGAATAACCAAAGATCTGGCAGCCTCTACATTAAGGGATCGAAGGGCTTGGAATACAATATTCCGGAGGTCAATGGAGCTAGGATTAAAACCTAGAATCACCTACCCAGCAAAACTGAGTATCATGCTCCAAGGCAAAATATGGACTTGCAATAAAATAGAGGAGTTTCAAGCTTTCTCCGTGAAAAGACCAGAACTGAATAGAAAATTTGACTTTCAAACACAAGAATCAAGAGAAGCATGAAAAGGTAATCAAGAAAAAGAACAAGAAAAAAAAATTGCAAGGGACTTACTAAAGGTGAACTGTTTTGTTGACATTCCTACATGGAAAGATGACAAGTATGATTCATGAGACCTCAGTATGAGGGTAGCTGAAGGGAATATGCATACATATATGTTTATGCATATATATATATGGGTGAACGTGTATGTATGTATATATCTATCTGTGTGTATATATATATATATATATATATATATATATATATATATATATATATACAGAGAGAGAGAGAGAGAGAGAGAGAGAGAGAGAGAGAGAGAGCGAGAGGACACAGGGTGAGTTGACGATGAAGGGAAGATATCTAAAAGAAATAAAATCAAATTAAGGGATGAGAGAGGAACATACTTAGAGAGGGAGATAAGGAGATGGATTATCTCCCATAAAGGTGGCAAGAGGAAGCAGTTCTGTGGGAGGAGGGGAGAGGGTGGATGAGGGGGGAATGAGTGAACATTGCTCTCATTGGATTTGGCCTAAGGAGGGCATACCATACATACCCAATTGGGAATCTTACCCCACAGGAAAGAAGAGGGAAGAAGATAAAAAAAAATGGGGGGGATGATGGAGGGGAGGGCAGATGGGGGTGGAGGTAATCAAAAACAAACACTTTTAAAAAGGGCAGGGTCAAGGGAGAAAATTCAATAAAGGGGGATAGGTTGGGAAGGAGCAAAATATAGTTAGTCTTTCACAACATGAGTATTGTGGAAGGGTTATACATAATGATACACATGTGGCCTATGTTGAATTACTTGACTTCTTAGGGAGGGTGGGTGGGAAGGGAAGAGGGGAGAGAATTTGGAACTCAAAGTTTTAAAAACAGATGTTCAAAAACAAACAAAAATGTTTTTGCATGCAACTAGAAAATATGATACACAGGCAATGGGGTGTAGAAATTTATCTTGCCCTACAAGAAAGGAAGGGAAAAGGGGATGGTAGGGGAGTGGGGTGACAGAGGGGAATGCTGACTGGGGAACAGGGCAACCAGAATATACGCCATCTTGGAGTGGGGGGGAGGGTAGAAACGGGGAGAAAATTTGTAATTCAAACTCTTGTGAAAATCAATGCTGAAAACTAAATACGTTAAATAAATTAAAAAAAAAGAAAAAAAATTTAGTGGCCCTAAGTCACAGTGACCCAGGGAGAGTGGAATAAAAGGGGGAGTGGATGTTAAGGATCACAGTTTTTAGAACACATCTAATCATTAGCCCAAGTGTAGGCATCCTAAATGTAAGAGCTTTGTTGAATAGACTCATGAATTGGACTCCCAACAAGAAAAGGGAAACACATTAATGTTGAATGAAGGAAGAATTTGGAAGTCATAGTTAAATGGGAGGAAAGCTTAAAGGTTTCCCTTGGAGAGGGGAAAAAGAGAGAAATTGGTGGAGCTGTTTTCATCCTTTGCCCAAAGGCAACAAGAATCATGATTTCATGGGTAACTTGTTCATCTTGCCTGGCACTGCTTGAGATGAGCCTAAGAGAAAACACCACATTCAATACAATTTATTATGTCTGCTGCACAGGATGAAAAGGTTGAGAAATTCTATGTAGAACCAGATAAGATTGAATGAACAACATAAACCAGAGATCCTAAGTGAGAGGAAACAAATTGGACTTCCTTGGTGTCACTGGGATTTGTTCAAATGAGACCCTTAGCTAAGTGTGGTTTATCACATACCAAAGAGGCAGATTAGACAATAAGTTAGAGATGTTATATTGTGCACTAAGAATATATACTCATGGTAGGTAGTCCAGAAACCAGATGGAAGAAACATGATGGAGAGCACCTAGGTCAAGATGGAAGGAGGGAGAAACATCAAACAGAAGTCAGATGTCTCTTTGTATGGTGGTGCTAATGCACTGTCTAGGGGATGTGGGTTTATCTAATCAGAATCAAGCCTTATGAGACTCCCCCTCTGACAAATGGTCCCCCTTCCTTGTCCTTGCCATATTCAAGGATGTTGGCATGGCAGGGGTGACTCTCCAAAGAAATGGACCAGATCTGCTTGCACATCATTGACTGCTCTTTTATACTTGGCAAAGAATCACTAAAAACAGGTAACAAGACATCATGGAGCACCTACTTTCTGGCTTTGACCCTCAAGTCTAGGTAACCTCAAGTGCCCTATAAACTTTTTTGAACTCAGACATTTTGGGAAAGTTTATTTTGAATTCCTTCACTTCTCCATGGCTGTTTCCCTGTAAACAGGTGAAGTGTGGACAATAGCACACAATTCCCACTAGATGTTTGACTAACACATTCAGTTGGTCTATTTTTTTAGCTGGAAATTCAGAAACTAATGACTTAGCTCTCTTGCCATGGGGCATGGAACAAAGTAACTGGTGCAAGCTGAAACTCATTGAGATAATTGGTTTTCTTGCCCATCCTTGGCTATTTTGCCCCTGCCAGGGGCTTCTTCCCAATGCTTGCTGTGGTTCCCTCATCTTGAAGCATGGTGAGTGGTGTCAGAGGCCAGAACTGGCAAGGAATGTAGTGTCCATGATTCTCTTGCTTCCCTTGAACCTTCAGACTTTGCCCCTGTGGTCTCTCTCTCCTGCAGCTTCCTCCCTTACTATGACAAATCTCTCTTGATACCTAATTAGCCACTACGTGTGTCCCTTCCTTTCTCCTGGACAGATCCTATAGTTAATATATAGAGAAGAAGGAATGGAGGAAGGTCATTACTTATAGAATGTCACTCGAAAACATTTTCTCATCCCATGTGATTCTTACCCATGTATTCCATTAATCCTCTTTAGCAGATGCAGCCAACCCACTAGAGACAGGCCTCCTTGTACTTGGAGCATTTTAAAGGTGCCATTGTAGCAACGGGGCAATCATTGTGCTCTTCTCTTTTACTCTTTCTGCATAACCAGCATTTGTCCCTTTCTGGTAAGAGCCTCAGGATATATATTTGTAGTGGGTCTAGAAAAATGCTGCTTGCATACTGGTTGGGTTTAGTCATTGTACTAAACAGACCTATTTCTTTGGCTTTAGATGAATACAGCTTGAGTCCAAACACATTTTGGTTCTGACACTTAGAATCTGGCAGACTTGGCTGAGTCATTTAGCATTCTGGCCCTTCATTTTCCCCGATGTAAAATGAGGGAGTTGAATTAGAGCAATGGTTCTTAACCTTTTTGGGTGCGCCCCTTGAGTCTCAGTCTGGGGAAGCATATGGACCTGTTCTCAGAATCATGTCTTTAAATAAACAAAACAAAATACACAGGATTGCAAAAGAAAACAATTCTATGGAATAACAATTATCAAATAGACATTTTTTTCAAGTTCGCTGACTCCAGGTTCATACACTTGGATTAGATAGGCTATAAGGCTCCTTACATCTGTAGATCTAGGATTCTATAAATAACTATGATTCCTAGAACCTTTGCTGTGATTGTTTGATTTCTCTCTGTTGGTACAGACCCATTGGGCAAAGCTTTTCTAGGTAACTGATCAGGCCTGGTTTCCTTTGGAAAGGCTCAGATTTTGTTCTGTCTGGGGTTGTGGTTGCTATGAGATCAAGCAGTTCCACACAGAGACAGCTCACCAAGGAAGTCTGCACAGGCACTGTGAAGTGAGGATAGAATAATTTCCAACAGGTAGCCAAGAGCTCCTGCCTTTGCCTGCAGGGCTTTATTAGCCATCAGAGGGTATTCTCTCCTTCAATATCCATTCAGATCATTAGAATATTACCTCTGATGAGCTTCAATATTTGTACTTGGTGATTGCATTTATCAAACATTGCCATAAGGTAGAAAAGGGAAAGGAAGATTCTGGAGTCCTTTGTCAATGGCTCATGGCCGCTGGGAAGGAGCCCTTGGTTCACAAAGGATATGCCACACGCTGCCTCTACAATACTGCGCACACTACACTTAATTATCCGTGTGCATGGCCCATCCCCCTGCAGAATGCCTGCTCTTGGAGGGAAGGGACTATTTCAGCATCTATCTTTGTAGTCTCTGTACCTAGCACAGTGCTTGGCACAAAGAGGGAACTTAATGCATAAACATGAAATTAAATGGAATGGGATATGTGGAAAGTAAATTCTGGCAAGTTGTATCATGCTTGAAAGGCTTCAGGTACAGGCCTAGGGACAGATTTGGTGTCAGTATTCTTGTGTGTGTGTATGTGTGTGTGCACCCATATTCTGAGGCTGAACCTGATCAGTTTTTGAGAGGTTCATCCTCAAATGCTCAGCCTCCAGGGAGGTTAAGCATTCTTTTGTCAAGAGTCCGTTATGAGTCCTCCATAAGTAGTAAGATATTGTGTTGGTAAGCAAAAATGGGCTCCTTAGCACTTAGTTCAACAAGTGCCCTTGAATAGTTTGGCTTTTGTTCCCTTTTGAGTAATTCATTGAGCCTTACTAGGTGCTAAGCCCCAGGCCCAAACCCCTATTAGGTGTGAAACCTTAGTGGGTGTGGATTGGCAACTAAGGTGGGGCCCAAGGTGGGGCTAACTCCAGGGAGGGCCAGTTTACATGCCTGGGACAGCACAGGCTTTTAGACCACGTGGCTGAAAAAGATATAAAAACCAGAGGTTGGCTGTCTGTTCTTTGGAGCTCTCTTACCCACAGCAGTGGTGGCTCGAGTGACTCTGGGCCAGCCCTTGTTCCAAGCTCCCGGGCTGAACCTAGATGTTGGTAACTATGAATTGTATTGGGTCTGTCTGTTTGTAATTTGTTTAAAGGTTCTCGAGATGGTGTTGATGAGGAGACTCCGGGCAGCTGTAGCTAAGGGCCCTCCAGGTTGTAACCTGGATGCTGAGACTTTGTTAAACTCTGGTAACTATGTATTGGGATTTGAATCAGACAAGGTCTGTCTGTTGATGTTTGTAGTTTGTTTGTATTTTGTTCTGAAGTTCAGGGTGCTGGCTTTTTCCTCTGAACTAAGTGAATGATATTTGTATGCTGAATTAAAGTAAGTTTGTCAACCCCTTCACCTTGCTTTCCTTAGTTAAGCAGATCAAAAGAACCTGTGCTGTTGGCAGCTGGCTGTGGGTGGATCTTACACCCCCAGGAAAGCTGCTAACTGGATTGTTGAAACAGATGTTTGTGTAGAAAAAAAATGAAGGTTCTTGAAGTGTTGACCCATTTCATAGGTGTGGGTTCTATGGCTAATTTGCCTGTGTGATACCAGGGCAGAACTGGTGAGCTGTGTTGTTTGAGATCTCTCTGTGTTATTGGCTTGTATGGCCACTGGAATACATCATTTGGGAGGCCAAATGGATTGATGAGAGGGCTAAATAGTATAATGTGACCTTATTGAAGTCTGTTGGTTGGCTATGTCTAGCAAAGTTACATCACCACAACCAAGGCATTGGGTCAACTATGATGCCATCCTTAGAGTGATGTGAAATTAGGAGGAAAGCTGTATCATATAGACCATCCTCCTCTAGTCATTTTTACCTAGATGAAATCATATCAAGATAAAAATTTACCAATGTTGGCCTCAGGTGCTCCATATCTCAGTAAATAGTTTCATGATTTGTTGCCCAACCTTCCTCAATTGAACTAATCTGACTCTTGGACAACAGACATATATTACATCATTAGGGCAATGCTTGAAACCTTTCCCATGTAGTAGAACTTGTTACTTGCTACAGCTCACACATTGCTGGTATAACTTTCCAGATCCCATGATCACTTTCATACCATGCAATACTATTAAAAGAGGACTCCAGTGGAAATCTGTAGGAGGGCACTTGTCATCATGTAGTGTGTGTGTATTGTCTTATTTTAACCCTGGGAGGTAGGTGCAATTATTATCCCCATTTCATAAATGAGGAATCTGAGGCAGACTGAAGTTAATTGCTTGCCCAGGGTCAAACAGCTAGCATATGTGATTATATTTGAACTCAGGTATGTCTGACTCTAAGTTCAGTGCTTTATCCACTATGTCACCCCACTGCCTATGTGTGTATGGTCTTTGACCATACCTCCTGCCCAGAAATCCCAGAAGAAAATCACAAGAAACACAGGACATATGAAAATGTATTCAATTTATTCTAAAGATGTGGCCATGAGGCCATGACAATGATTATTGGGTATGAATGAGTTATTCTTTGCTTTAATTAGAAGGATGACATGGGGATTGTATTGATGACTGACCACTCCTCAAAGTGGCCCTCAAAATGGGGAGAGAGAGAGAGTGAGAGAGAGAGAGAGAGAGAGAGGGAGAGAGAGAGAGAGATGTGAATAAATGATAGATTGATATACAGATGAAAACATTTTTAAGGATTTACCAAGTGCCAGGCATGCTGCTGAACACTGGGAATATAAATAAATGTAAACAAAATAAGAATACAGTCCCTACTTTGAATGGCATTACATTCTAATGGAGGAAACAATGCAAAGGGGAATTGGGAAGCATGGAATGGGAATTTTAGTTTCCTTATGTCTTCTAAGTTTATTTTTGTTGTTCCCTTTTCTGAAATAATATTTGCTACCCTGTCTTTTTTGGGTTCATCTAAAGCATAATAGATTTTTCCTCTAACCTCTAATTTTAACTCTGTGTGAGTTTTTATGTTTCAAGTGTGTTTCTTGTAAACACATTGTTGAATTTTTCTCTGTAATATATTCTTCTAACCTCTTGCATTTATGTGTGTGTTTATTCTATTCAGATCCACAGATATGATAATTAGTTGTTTACTTCCCCCTATCAAATCCTTTATATTTTTCCTTTTCTGTACTACTCACTCCCTATTTATTTAAAGTTGCTACACTTTCCTTTTATCCTATCTTTTAATGTTTTGTTCACTTTTCCCCTTTCCAAATTAGGGTTTGTGTGGCTTATAGATGAATCCCTCCTGAACATAACCTCTTTCTCATATTCTCCTTTCCCCTTTTCCAGTTCCTATTTGTATCTCTGTTTTATTGAATGTTGTTGTTCACCCTTCTTTTTTTGAAAAGGACCCATGACAAGGTGATATTGGAGTCATTGTGTGATGTGTTTGGCTGTGGCTGATTAGTCCAACAAAAGTTTGGAAGGCTCTACCACAAGTCAGGCACAAGTAGTTTGTTAGAACATTTGGGAGTTAGATGTCTCTGGATTTGCACTAAGGCAATTCTGCTTTGCTCATGGAGTTCAGGGCCTTCTTTGATGTGGGCAAGCAATACTGGGTGTTCCTGTGCTAGCATCTCCCATGTCTCCAATCAATACTAAAGTTCTTCAGAGAGACCTTGAGAGCATCCTTGTATCGCTTCTTCTGATCACCATGTAAGCACTTACCTTGCCTGAGTTCTCCATAAAATAGTCTTTTAGGTAAGCATATATTTGGCATTCAGGCTATGTGGCCAGACCATTGGAGCTGCGCTTTCTGCAGTAGGGTTTGAATCCTTGGTGATTCCACTCAAGAAAGGACCTCAGTGCCCAGTACTTTATCTTGGCAGATGATCTTCAGAATCCTTCTAAAATAACTCAAACGGAAGCAGTTTAGTTTCCTGGTATGGTGCTGGTCTATGGTCTAGGATTTGCAGGCATACAACAGTGAATTCAGCACAATGGCTCTGTGGACCCTCAGTTTGGTAGGCAGGTTAATATCTTCTCTCTTGTACACTTTTTTCAAAGACTCTCAAACACTGAACTAGCTCTGGCGTCAACCTCATCTTCCACGTGGACATCCCTGGAAAGTGCTGCCAAAGTAAGTGAACTTATCCACTAATTGAAATTTCTCCATTTACTGTAAGGAAATTTGATTTTCTTGACTACATTTTTCTTACAAGGGATTTGTTCGCAATTCCTCTTTTTTGTTGGAGTGGCATGTGGGAGGGAGAGAAAACATTTTTTTAATTAAAAAAATAAAAAAAATAGAGGGGGTCTGGTACTAAAAATGGGGAATATTTCATTCACTTTCAAATGATGGCGCTATGTCATTGTTGGTGTTCAGTTGTTTCAGTTGTGTCTGACTCTCTGTGACCCCACTTGGGGTTTTCTTGGCAAAGATACTGGACTGGTTTGCCATTTTCTTCTCCAGCTCATTTTACAGATGAGGAAACTGAGGCAAGCAGGGCTAAGGGACTTGCTCAGAGTCACACAGCAAAGTAAGTGTCTGAGGTTGAATTTGAACTCAGGTCTTCCTGATTCCAGGCCCAGCACTCTCCACAGATGCTACCCAGCTGCTATGTCATTACTTTTACTTGTTTCATGTTGTTATGAGACCTCTCATGGAGTGAGGGTAATATTTAAATATTTGTAATGCAAAAACAAAATGTGTCAACAAAACTTCTAAAAAAGAAAGGGGATGGGGTCCTTGTATGGCAAGATGCAAAATTTCTGAATCAGAAGTGCAGCCAGTAAAGAAGTGAGTGTGGATGGTTGGGGTCCATTCTTAGATGTGGTCTGCGAAGGAACCCATTCAATGAGAGGAAAGGACCGCAAAATGCAGGCATCTCCAGGTGGAAAAGGCTGCTGGGGGGAGGTGGAAACATCTAGGGGGTCTGCTGTAGTTCCTGGAGAGAAGGGAGCATATTTGTCCTGGGAAATTTCTCATATACAGCCAGAAAGGAATTCACCAAGTGAAAGAGGAACTGGCAGGGGGATAGGCATTTCAACTCTCATAAGGATGGTAGAGTAGAGGTAGAAATGTCTGGAGAGTCAGCACTGAAGGCAGGAGGGAAATCAAACAGATTGTCTTAAGAGTCTGTCAAACTATTTGAGGATTGGTCCATTTAAGGTTGTCCATGCTGGGAACAGCTTTGTGGGCTGTGCCCTTGCATCTGTAACAGAAGGCAGAGGGGTCAGGGAAAAAGGAGTTGCTTTTGACCTTTGCCCCTCCTCCTCCCCCCACCCCCTTGACCATGGTGTCTAGCAATGAGACTACTTACCCTGTAGGATAGACTATCCACTGGCTTAGGGGTTATAAAATTATTAAAATTAAAATGTTACATTAAATGTTAAGTTAAACCCAGGAGACGGTGAGACTGGTGACTTTGCACCTGCCTGCCTCACTTCAATCCAATTCACCTGCAGTTCAAGACATCACCTTCCTGATGTCATCCGTCTTCTTGGAGAATGAAGAATGAACAACAATCTGTGAATATGAATAGCAGTAGTAGTAGCTGCCCCACTGGGGACCCAACTGGCCAGTCTCTGTTGGGCAATGCTTCTTCCTTCCTTCCTTCCTTCCTTCCTTCCTTCCTTCCTTCCTTCCTTCCTTCCTTCCTTCCCTCCTTCCTTCCTTCCTTCCCTCCTTCCTTCCTTCCTTCCTTCCTTCCTTCCTTCCTTCCTTCCTTCCTTCCTTCCTTCCTTCCTTCCCTCCCTCCCTCCCTCCTTCCTTCCTTCCTTCCTTCCTTCCTTCCTTCCTTCCTTCCTTCCTTCCTTCCTTCCTTCCTTTCTTCCTCCCTCCCTCCCTCTGTCCACACAGGGAGTCGTACACTTATATGTAGATGCTTTGCCCAAAAGAAAGTAGATTTCTTGAAATAGGGCTCTGGAAAAAACAGGCTTTGGTAAGGTCCACTGGGATTCAAATGGAACTACATGAGTATGCCTTAAACCCAAATCACTCTGGCTCTCATCCATTGACCAATAAATCCCAGACCAAACCTCTGTTGGTTATTGTTTGGGTTTTGAAGGCTCAGAGTGTTTGTAAATATTGTTTCTGTTCTGGTCAGAAACCCTGAGGATCTTCCCCTTCCAGATTGATTTTTTTTTTGAGTAGATGAAAGAGGCCTTCTTTTGCCTCATTTCTTACTTAGCATTAATCACTGAGGTGTAGCCTCAAACTGAGACCTGGGAAAGACCTTAAGTTAAAAAAGTCACTGTCGTTGAAAACTAAAAATAAATAAATTTAATTAAAAAAGGCACTGTCTAACACCGCATCCAGGGCCACCTCCAGTCTTCCTGATCTATATCTTACCCCTGGACTCCAATGACTCTGGAGAAGAAAGTGAGGCTGATGACTATGCGAAGCCCTGCCTCTCTTAAATCCAATTCATTTGCAAGTCAAGACATGACCTTTCTGATGTCATCAGTCCTCTTGGAGAATGAAGGACAAACAACAACAACAAATTCAAATAATTCCATCATAGAAGAGCAACACAATTTTCAATCAGGCGTGGATGTTGAGAAACAGTGATTTGAGGGAGGAATTAGGTCCCAGGATTGTGACCCACAGTAGGAGAGAAGAGTCAGCCATGGGTGTAAGGAAGAGTTAGGCCTGGCAGTCAAGAATAGAACTGCTAGGAGGGACAGTATGAACACTGCAGTATAGGGTACCCTCTTCCCATGGAGAGCAGAGTGAGGTGGCTAAGTAGCACAGTGTATAGAGCATTGAGCCTCAAGTTAGGAAGACCTCAGTTTGAATCTGACCTGAGACTATTACTAGCTGTCTAGCCCAAGTCGCTTCTGTATGCTTCAGTTTCTTGAACTGTAAAAGGGGATCATTATAGGAGGCTCTATGTATGTCTCACCACCACTATACTACAATTTTGTGTTTACTCTTCCTACAGACACCATATGTATGTTTTCGGGAAAGCCCCTTGCACGGGTTTGTAAGGGACATGTTTTATAATTCCCACTCTTACTATGTCTTCTTGATAAATGCCTTTGCTTGGAGCTAATTGTTTCTATTTGCTTGATTGCTAATTAGAAGCTCACTGGTGGGTGCTCATGAGCTATAGTTTTAGTAGGACTGGATCCACTACATCCTGCCAACTAAAAGTTGTAGCAGCTCCTGGGACCCAAACTACAAGCACATGAGTGATAAGCTAGGACAGTAGCTCAGAGGGGACACCATACAATATAATTCAGATTCTGTGTTTGGGGGCACATCATTTAAGTAATGTATTTATTGTATGAAATGGGTCATGAAAGCCTCTGATGTTTTTTTTTCTTTCAAAATCACTCTATCATGTTAAATTAAATTGGTTTGGTAAATGTTATGCGGACATTATTTTTGTAATTTAAAATTTTTTATTATGAATGCTTTTCCCCTAGAGGAAAATGGTGTACAGAGTTGTTGGCCATATGTCATCCATGGAATGTTGATCACAGCCCAGCCTGGCCCTGGAGGTAAGAAAGGCTTCTTTATGAAACAACATATTTCTAGCCCAGCATCCAAAGTCTACCCTGGGAGCTGCTATCTCTGTGTTGGAGGACCTTAAGGCATCTGAAATCCAGCTTCCCCATGTATCCAGAAAAGACAGGGCTTTTACCCAGTTCAGTCCCCTAGCATATTTTTATCTTTCTCTAACCTGATCCTAAAATAGTGTGGTTATCTCCTGTTGATGTCAGAGGTATTGAAAAGTAAATATTAGTGGCAAGAACCTTGATCTATCCACCCCCCCCTTTCTCTCTCCCTCTCCCCTCTCTCTTTCTATCTCTCCCTTTCTCTCCCCTGACAAAGGCCAAGAAACTAATGATTTCTCAACTTGCCTTAGTAATAATTTCATCTTTCCAAAGATGCAGGGAGCAAGAAGTTGAAATGCTGTTGTAGAGATGATTGTGACAAACAATGAGAACTTTGTTTCTGTTGTAAAAAGAAGGGAAATGTGGGGGAGACCACTTGAGCAGAATTTGGGAAAGGAAAAGGCACTGGCTGTGGTGTAATGTGCATTATTGATGTGGAAAGAGAGATGAAGAAGGGATTGGACAACATGCCATGCAAGGACTTTTGGAATGGATCAGGGATGGTTATGTAGGAGGAGAGAAGACTTAAGGTCAGGTCTTCCACCTGTCATGTGGAAGAGGGAAGTGTTGTTCTTCTTGGTCCCGGGCACAGAAGCAGGAGCTCTGGGGGGAAGGTACCTCAAAGCAGATTTAGGCTGGATGCCAGGAAAGCTTCCTCACATGGACCAGAGCTCTCCACCAATAAAATGTGCTTGAGGGCAGAGGCTCCCCCAAACTGAAGTTTTCCAGCCGAGGTTAGGTGGCTCCTTGTCTAGTAGGTTGTGAAAGGGATTCCTGTTTAGGTTCAGGTTCGACTTGATGAGGGTGCCTGGGGTTCCTCCCTGTCCTGGCATTCTTTGGTTCTATGCAGTAACAGTAACACATTTAAAGAGGCAGTTAGGTGGCTCAGTGGATAGAGTGCTGAGACTGGACGCAGACATTTACTAGCTGTGTGACCTTGGGCAAGTCACTTAACCCTGTTGGCCTCAGTTTCCTCATCTGTCAAATGAGTTGGAGAAGGAAATGCCAAACCACTCTGGTATCTTTGCCAAGAAAACCCCAAATGGAGTCATGGAAGAGGGAGACGCAACTTAAGGACACATTTATATAGTAATAATTTTTTTAACTACTGTGAATGAAATCCTTATTACTCATTAGGCTGATTTAAAGTAAATGTTGATACACTTAATATGGACATGTCATTCATTTCCCAATAAACATTCTTTCTCACATTAAAAAGAAAATTAAGAAAAATTGCCTAATTTGATAGAGATTTTGATGGTCTAGAAAATCCTTTCCTCTTGAGGTGGTCAGTAAGATTACTGTTACCTCTTTTTATGGTAGAGTGAAATGCAGCTCAGGAAGGCTGAGAACCTTGTGCAAGGTCACATCTATTATCGAACCCGGAAGTGGGACTTAAGAGGATGAGTCTCAATCTGGAAGGAACCTATGAGGCTGTCTCCTCCAGTCCCCCCATTTTACAGATGAAGAAATGAGGCTGTTAGCCTCAGAGATGAGATGGGCACCCAGTCCCTCTGCCTCTAGAGCCACTGTCCTTTCCACTTTGGCCCCTTCAGGTCTCCTGACTTCCATCTGCCTTCTTTGCTGAGACCCAGTGTGAGCTCACTGTTAGACTCCTAATGATCAGGGAGGAGGGATGCTGAATGGATTGGAAGATTCCATTGTCTTCGGTGTTCTTAGCTCGCTCTATATGTCAGCACAGCTGGTACTTCAAATTCATTTCTGGCTCATATGGATAGACATTTTTCTCTGCCTGCTTCTTGTGGGTCCCTCGTTTCTTTGCACAAGCTCACTCTTGGGCCTTCCCGTTCTATCTCCAAGTTGCCGCTAGTGAAGCTTCTCAGAGCAGGTGTAAGGAAGGCTGTTTGGAACTGAATAATTTATAATGTTGCTAATAAATGAACTCATGGGGTGAGGGGAGCCAGGAGATCAGATGCCCTTGTCTCGATTAAGTGTTCGAACATGCTGCCCGAGCTCCTTTGCTGTTTTCCCAGACTCTTTGATAAAGCCTGTACAAAGGGGCTCTTCAGACTTGAAAGGAAAGCAGAGTCACAAGACACCCCAGGGGGCTGGTACAGGCTGCAGAGTACTGACAGCTAACGATGCCTGGCCTTGCTCACTAGCCCTCTTTGCTCTTGAAGGTTGGGACCTTGTCATGGGAGGGAGCTCATGCCCCTTCCCGAATGGCCCGTCTGCCCACCAAGGTTTTTTGTACAGGTAAAAGTGAACGTCACTCCATAAGCCATTGTAGTCAAGGGGCTGCATGCAGAGTGGGCCCAGGCTCAAGGCCTGGATTCTCATCACTTCTTTGCTTGGAACACCCTCAGTGATCTTGTGGAGACCCTTCTTCACTCAAGGTCACAATCTCCTTATTAGAACACAATCTGATACAGCTAACATTTATTAAGCATCCTCTGCATGCAGGTGCTAGGGTGCCTGCCCTAGGCTTCTGTTCTCCTGAGGGATAACCATGGACACAGATAAATAAATACCAAGTGATATGGGGACAGAAAAGGTGGTAGCACTGGGAAGGAGCAAGGCCCACTTCCCCTGGAAAATGGCACCTGAAATGAGCCTTGAAAGAAGCTGGGGATGCTAAAAGATCAAAGTGAGCAGGATACACATTCCTGGAAGACAGAGGTGGGGGGCAAGCCCTGTAAGGAATGGGGATGGAGAGGGGGAAAGGTGAGTTGGGGCAGCAGCTAATGTGCTGGAAGGTCTGGCTTCAGACAGGCAGCAACAGAGAGCATGAAGGGAAATTCCATGAAATCAGTGGGGACCAGGGTGAGGGGCTTGATCCTTGAAGCAGTAGAATGAATGAATTAATGAGGGAATGAATGAATGGATGTACTATGTGGAAAGCACTGTACTAAGTGCTAGGGACATGAATAGAAAAGGAAGCCAGCCCCTTATCTTAAGAATCTCATGTTTTCATAGGGGAGACATCACATGGGGGAGGCTTTAGCTTTAAGTCAGATGGGAAGGTCCCAGGGACAGCAGCAAATTAGGTGGTATGACCATACCTTTTCTTTTGTGTCATCTCCACTGATGGCATCATACTTTGACACGGCCAAGGACTTTGGTGGAGGGGACTTTCTTTCCTTGGTGTTCAGTAGCTGAGGCTGTAATGCCTGCAGGAGCAATAGCCAGCCTGCATCTCCTCAAGCTTTGGTTCCCTGGATGTCATCTGAGGGTACAAGGCTGGAAACATTGCTATTTCCAAGGTTCATGGTTTTAGGTCCTTGGGTTGTCTCCATCAGGATCTGAGGGGAGATGATGGTCAAAGTGGTGGAAGTGGTTTGGCTTCCCTCCTATCTTCTCCTTTTGCTGAGTCCTATCTCTCCCTTGGGGTGTTCTGCTGCTTTAGCTAGGCTGACTTACCTATCCTGTATATGGAAGTGGGTAGGGATGACTCCTTGGGTTGTTCTGATGCTTTAGTTAGGCTGACTCACCTGTCCCGTATATGGAAGGTGGCAGGGATGACTCCTTGGGTTGTTCTGATGCTTTAGCAAGGTTGACTCCCCTGTCCTCTACATGGAAGTGGGCAGGGATGACTCCTTGGGTTGTTTTGATGCTTCACCTAGGCTGACTTGCCTGCCCTGTATATGGAAGTGGGTAGGGAAAAATGGCCTCTTCCCCATAGGCGTTGTCTCCTTAGATGATGACTGTGAGGGTTGGGCTGAAAGCAGGAGTGGTAGCATGGGGTTGTTGTCACTCCTAGATCTCTTGTGCCCCTCTGCCTGTTGGTGGCAGTTGGTGATCGATTGTTTCTGATGGTGATGAAGAAGATGGGCCCTTTCTCCACAGTGGAGAAAGGTGAAGGTTTCTGGGAAAAGAGAAATGATTCCCCTTTGGACATGTGAAGTTTGAAGTGTCCATAGGAATCCAGGTGAAGAAATCTACTGTGACTGGAGCTCCAGAGAGACATTAGAAATATTGGCTAATGTATTGGTATATCCATTTAAATAAATGAATAGATAGATTCATGTGTCATTTGTGCAGAACCTAACAAAAGGCTGAGATAATGGAGAGAGAGTGAGAGAGAGAGAGAGAGAGAGAGAGAGAGAGAGAGAATGAGAATCCGAACCAGGACAACGCCATGTGGAATACACATGCTTCAGGAGCTGAAGGGGGTAAAGTACCAGCACAGGGAATGAGGAATCAGGAGAGGATTGTCACATGAGCCAGAGGAGTACAGATCATCAAGGGACGATGTCAAAAGCTGGAGAAGTCACAAAAGATGGAGACTTAGAGAGGGCCATTGACTTTAGCAGTTAAGAGATTGGCAGCCACCTTGGAGAGATCTGGCAAATACTGGGGTCCATACCCTGAATCCCCTGGACACTCTTGGAGCCATCTGGCCTGTGATTTGGTAATTGTCTAACTAGAGAGAGCCAGAAATTGAGGGTAAGTAAAAGGTGCATTTATCCAAGGGAGGAGTGATGTGATTTATTCTTGGATCAATCCTAACAAATAAGAAGAGGTCAGCACAGACTTGGGAGATCAGTTGAGTAGATAGGAAATCCAGTAATTAATGAGATCTGATTAGGCTAATGAAGCCTAAGTCAAAAGCAATGAAGGTAGTTATTGATCACCCACCTCCGGAAGACAAGGGGATCTGTCCATTGTCAAACTGCCATCAAATGATGAAGCTCCTAAAGATTTATCCCTGGGGAGTGGGGGGGGGGGAGACGTAGTGCCTGGCACATAGTAGGTGCTAATAAGTATTTGTGGAATGAAGGAACGAAAGAGGGAATGTTTCATTGTTTCATTGCAGGTAACAAAGAATCCTAAAGGAACCTGCTCTTCCCTGACAATTTTAAAAGGATGATTGATAATAGCTTACATTTCTATAGTACTTTCTGCCCATTATTTTTGAGGTTTTCAATGAACCTGTGCAGTAGGTACTGCCAACGTTATTAATCCTTTTTTAAAGATGAGGAAACCGAGACCCAAGCTATTTAACTGGTCCATGTTCACAAAAGCAGTGAGTATCAGTTGGGATTTGAACCCAGGACTTCTGGACTCCTGGGCAAACACACTAGCCATTGCATCTCATTGCCCAAATAGAGATTCACAAACAAAGAGATACATTTTTAGAACAGAAAAAAAGATTCTTTAAGGCTGCCACTGCCAGATTCCAGTATCTCAAAATGGGAGAATAATAACCAATTTTATTATTATGAAAAATGCAATTGTTATTGTTGAGACAAAGGGAGTGATTTAATTAAAGATCACAGACAGCACATCCCGAAATGCTGCCCTGGTATATTTCTGGGTGATGAGTTGCCTCAGGGTCCAACAATCCTGCTCTGCTGAGGGCTGGCTTCAGAGGCGATCCTGGCGCTCCGTCTGCTCCTCCCTCTCTGCATCAGTAACAAATGCCAGCTCCCCTTGGGGGCTGGGGAGCTGCTGAGGCTTCCTGCAGAGGCCCAGGGCTTCAAAGTCTTTGGGAAAGTCTGTTGGAGGAGGCTCACCATGTGTTTGCTCTGTCACAGGCTGATTCACGGAAGGCACTGAATGTAGGAAGGAGCCAGAGGTACCAGGAGAGTCACCGCAGCCAGGGACTCTGGAAGCAAGATGCATTCCTCTCTAGCCCCAGGGTGAGTGGAGGCAGTCTGAGACCCTAGATTTAGTCACAGTCAATAACCATTTATTAAGTGCTTACTGTGTGCCCTGCCTTATGCTAAGTGCTAGAGACACCAGTAAAACCAAAAGATAGTCCAGTCCCTGCCCTCAAGGAGCTCACAGTGGTCATATACAAAAGGCAAACAACTCTGTACAAAGAGCCTGTTGTTGTTCAGTCATCTGTGACCCCATCTGGGGTTTTCTTGGCAGAGATACAGGAGTGATTTGCCGTTTCCTTCTCTAGCTCATTTTACAGATGAGGAAACTGAGGCAGACGGGGTAAAATGACTTGCCCAGGGTCAAATAGCTAGTAAGACTGGATTTGAACTCAGGAAGATGAGTCTTCTTGATTCCAGGCCAAGATCTCTATCTACTAGGCCACAAACAAGCTATAGATAGGATCAATTGTTGATAATCTCATAGGGAAGGTCCTAGCCTGGGGTGGTGGGTATGGGGGAGGCTGTGATAGGCTGATGCTAGGCTTTGAATTGAGTCTCCAGGAAGCCAGAAAAGCCAGGAGGAAGAATGAAGGAGGGTGAGCATTCTGGGCATGGGGGACAGCTAGTGGTCGAAGCAAGGAGGCCGGTGATCCTGGAACATAGAGTGTGGGGAGGGAAGCCTGGAGAGGCAGAAAGGGCCCAGGTGATGGAGGGCTTTGAATGCCTGGTAGAGGCTTTTAGATTGGATCCTGTGGGTGTTCGAGATTTGAAATTGAAGACTACCTCAAAGGTCACCCAGTGCAACCTCCTTATTCCAGGTAAGGAAACTGAGGCCCCAGGGGTGGGATGGGGTGGTGTGTGAAGCAGCTTGTCTAAGGTCTCACAGGTAGCATGTGTGTTGCATTAAGATGTTGGGAAAGACTTCAAAAATCTCATTTAGAGTTCTAAACCTCTTTGATCCCCAAGGAGAGTTTGACTTGGTCCCACAGGGTTTGGTGGGGGGTGGCTCTTGTCCTGCTGACTATGTATGCAATGAGTTGTTGTGCAGAAATTCCATCTGAAATCTGAGAATGAGTTAGTCTCCAAAATGGGGGGGGTGGGACGAGGAAAAGTGGGTGGAAATGACCTTGGAGGGAGGAAGGAACAGGGGAAGGAATGAAGCTTCTAAGACCCAGGAGGAAGAGCATGAGTCTAGCAGCAGCCAGAGATTATAGACAGATCTTCTGGAAGGGGAGGAGGAGGAGGAGGAAGAGGAGGAGGAGGAGGAGGAGGAGGAGGAGGAGGAGGAGGAGGAGGGTGATGTCTGGGAGCAGAGAAGATGGCTCCCTGAGGCTGAGGGGACCCAGACCAGGGCAGAGATGCTCCTAAAGACCCTAAGGGAGCTTAGGCCCAGAGCTGGGGCAGGGTGGGGGTGGTGGTAGCCAGAGAATTTAGGAGTCAACTGAGAAAGTTGAAGGGGCTGGATGGATCTGTGTGTGTGTGTGTGTGTGTGTGTGTGTGTGATTGTCTCTTTGTTTTTGTCTTTGAATCCAAGATGAGAACAAAAGACCCTCCTTAAAGGTCAGATGCTCTTCCATGGTTCTGTGAAGCTGCTGGTCTTCCTGGCAGTGTCCCACAGGGGAAGAAATCACTGATTTGGGAATCAGAGGGGTGCTTTGGCCACCTACTACTTGTGTGATGACAATCAAGGTCCTTTTTTGCTATGAATCTCACTTACCTCCTCTGGAATCACACTAGGTTAATTGCATCCGTGATCTTTCACCTGGACAAGGGCATCTCGGATGTAATATACAAACATACACAAGCATGCGTGTTGCAGCAGGCAGAGGCACCATCCTGAGGCACCATCCTGAGCAAGCCTGGAGACTGGGCGGAGAACTTCTAAATTCCCCTCTGGCTTATCGGAAGCTTAACGGTTCGTTTTTCTCCCTGGCAGTCAGAGGGGTAAATTTATAAACCCAAACTCTCTCTTCTTGCCTCATGCATCTCTCTAGAAAGACTCAACCATGTGTTACTAGAGGGGACATTTTTCACGCTGTCAGACCTCCGTGTAGCTAAGACATTCCGTGCACACGAAAGAAGTGCCTTGTCTTTTGCCAAGGCCTTGGGGTACCTGAGAACTTGGAGGGAGCTCAAGCACAGTCCCTGCTGCTGCAAAAGGGACCCCAGCAGATTACTGTGGTGTCAGTGAAGCTACAGAAAGGAAGCAAGTTGTCTTCCTCCTGATTAGTAATCACCTTTCTTCTACTTTTAGAGAGTGCCTTTCAGCAACACATTTTACAAACAGCTCATTAATTCTCACAACACATCCATGATGGACACATTTCCATTTTTTAGAGGGGGAAATGCTCAGAAAGAGATTAGTTGATTTACTGGCCTGTGGTCAGATTAGGAGAAAATGATGGAGTGGTAATAGCCACACGGGCTATCAGGGCATCTAGGTGCTTGCTTCTCTGCCCCCTGGCTCCAGTGCTGACTTTGTGCCTGAATATATTTCCTCTAGGGAAGGTATTCATTCTCATTCTCTCAGTTTTTGTCTTTTGGACTTTGACTTTTCTCTTGATCAAATTCCTTTCCCTCTTCCTCCCTCCCCATCACCATTCCAACAGAGGCCACTTCTTGTAACAAATAGCGCTTCTCTTCCTTCCTGGGCTACTTTCTCAACTCTCATTTGCACAGGTTCCCATAGTCCAGCTGACTACTTTCCCATTTAGGTTTCTAGGGGTAATCCTAAGGGTTGGGGTTCATAATGCTGTTTCTTATGACCCCCACCAGTGTACTTCTTATTGATTATCAGTCAGACGTCATTTGCTTTTACAAGGTGTATTTACTAAGTAGGTATCATAAGAACACTTGCTATAAAACAGTCTACCCAAACGAGGGGCTTGCTCTCCCCTGGTGCACACCAAGTTCCTAGGGACAGTAGGTAGCTAGGCACACGTATAGAGAACATATGTGGCAAAGGTGTAGATCACAGCTTCTTGGTTCTAAGGGACATTTTCTCCCTTCACAGAGTCCTCATGACATTCTCCTTAAGGAGAGCTGATGTCCATGCCTTTATTAAGTACATAGCTAGTCCTTCTCCCTGCCATAAGTGATCTACCTCTGAAGTTGTCACTGTTGTGGGACCCATGTCTCTCCACATCCATATGCATTCACCTTCTCTGTATATTGTTCTCCTGCTTCTCATGTTACCTTGTATCAGTCAGTCAGTCAATCAATCCACAAATATTTATTAAGGTCGTGCTGTGCATCCTGTACTAAGTCCTGGATATTCAAAGAAAGTAAAAAACATCATTCCTTCCTTCAAAGAGCTTATGATATAATGGGGGAGATAACATGAACACAACAATGGATATACAAGCTCTATAAGGTATAATTCTCAGAGAGAAGGCACTAGCAGTGGTGGGAGTAGAGATGGGAGACCGACAAATGACTCTGGTAAGAAATGGTATCTGAGCTGAGATGTGGCATAAGCCCAAGAAGTCAGTTGGAAGATAAAGAGGGAGAGCATCCCAGGCATGGGGGCCAGTCAGCATGCAAAAGCATAGAGTCAAGAACCAGAATGTCATGTATGAGGAAAAACAAGGAGGCCGGTGTACCTGCATTAGAGAATATCCAGAAGTTAGTACAGTACAAGTTCTTCAATTCATGTAACCCTCCTGAGGTTTCTTTGAATTTCTTATTTCTGATGGCATAATAATATTACATAACTAGATATACAGAATGAGAAACACATTTTTAGACATGGCAGATATGGAAATTTATTTTGCTTGACTTTGCATTTTTTGTTATAAGGGTTTTGTTTTTCTTTCTTGGCAGAAGGTTATGAAAGGGAGAGAAAATAAATGCTTGTTAATTGAAAAAATAAAGTTTTATCACATTCAAATACTCAAATTTATTCATCCATTCTCCAATTGGCTAGTTCCAACCTGTCTTTAGAGACTTGTTTCATATTAGCTCCCCTCTCCCACCCCACACTCCAGACAAACTGCCCTATTTTCTATTCCTTGTACATGGTATTCCATCTTTCAGGTCTGTGGCACTGAATAGACTGTCCCTTGTGCTTGGAATTATCTCCTTCTTCACCTCTGCTTCCTAGAATACTTAGCCTTTCTACTCCTCACCCACCCCCATCTCCCAGTGGCTTGTGTTTTTCCTCCCCAGAAATCATTTTCCACTTCCTTAACTGTGTATCTATGGGATCTTCACAGTAGAATGTCCATCCTGTGAGGGCAGTGACTGTCTTGTCTTCAGATAACCAAACCTTCTCTAGCACAGTGCTTCACACCCAACAGATGCTTTTAAAATGCATTTTAAATTGTTGAGCTGAAAGGACTAGCTGACTTTTTTTTTTGGTAGACCTATGATTTCACTGGTGTTGGGAGCATCAGATGAGGAAATTCTCTCTACTAGGATAGCTACGTTAGTTCTTCCATTTAATACCATGAGAGCTGTCCGAGGTTCTGAGGTATTCTCTCTTGCTCAGGGTCCTACAGTCAAAATGTGAAAGAAGCAAGGCTTAAACCCAGACCTTGAATCCTTGGTTGGCTTCTTCATCCTTAGGCATTTGTCATCATTAAACATTCTTCCTTTTGGCTCTTGCTTCTTGGACAATTCAATGCAGTGCATGTTTATGGAATTGAACTGAATGGCATGACTGCACTGATGTCTTACATCTAAAATTTGACCACAGGACTTTTTATTCAGGCTCTTTTATTATTAACTGTGGATAATGGCTCCTTTTTTTTTGTTTTCACCTCATTTTCATTCCCAAGCATCAGCTCTGTGACCTGACATCCCGATTCCACGAAGCTCCCTGCCCACCTCGCGGTGTGATCCTACCAGCACTGGAGCCTTATGTTATTCATTAAGGTGTTAATGTGGATGTGAAACAGCTATTTCAATGATTTGATGAAATTAAGTATTTCATGTTGATGAGGAAAGCTTAGGAGGGGGGAATGAAAGCTATATCATTGGGCACATTGGAAGAATGGAAGGTGGCAAAAATTAAAAAAAAAAGCATGTGGCCTGTGGTAGCTAAGGGGACTTCAGGGTGTAATATAATTTAGAACCAGCCGGTTTACTGTGATGTCTCTGCTCAAAATGTTCTTCTCTCAGGCTAATGGCGTCACAGACTCCTGCCTTCACTAATCTCTCAGCTCTGATTAGAATATTCAAGCATGTACCCCAGAAGCAGGTCAAGCAATTACAGGGACAGAGACAGAAGCCCGATCAAATTAAACAGATGTTTAGGTCTGCACAGATAATCGATATCAGCAGTGTTCAGACTGAGATGCATCCTAGGTAAGTGAATTTGGAGTGCAGTCCTTCTGGGCCTGCAGGAGCCCCAGGTGTAGCTGCAGGGAATGAGCTCCCACCACTCAGCAGAGACTTTGCTTGCCTTTGCTGTGATGTTTACAAAGTGCCTGCTCAATCATCACATGTGCATAGGCCCTGAGTAATTTATCACAGAATATTGAGAAATAATGGAGTAATTCCCCCCCCCCCCGCCACCTCTCTCTCTCTCTCCCTCTTCCCATCTTTCCCTCTCTCCCTCTTTCTCCCACTGGAGTGTTGTTTTTCAAGTGACCTGCTTTGCAGATGAATCCCAATCTAAAGTGAGTAATTTGTAGGCAGAGAAAATTATCGCAGATAAGAAAAGTGGCTCTGCAGGAAGTCTAGTGGGGTCTAACTCCATCATTCCACAGGCACAAAAGGAAAGTATTTGTGGAGTCAACATGTGTCTGCTGTGTGGGTATCTGAAGTACAGGTTGACTCCATGTGGACTTGAGGGGCCTGTAAATTTAACAAGAGTTGTCCAGAAGTGCAGTGCCTAGAGAAATGACTAATTCTCCTTTATGGAGGTATTCAAGTTAAATATTGTGCTAATCACTGGAAATATAAGTGCAAGCTTTACAAAATAAGTCCCTTGCCTCAAGGAGCTTAAATTCAAATGGTTGACATGACACATAAAAGGGAGCTGAAAAGGGAGAAGCAGAGATAGCAGGGGGAGAGGATGGGGGGCATGAGGAGGAAAATCCCAAGAGTCAGAAGTGTTGCTTGGAGAGGAATAAAGACATGGCTGGCTTGGACATCCTCTCTAAAACAGAGCTTCTAGAAGGAACCAGCCAGTCAAAGGAAGATGCTACAGGGGGTGGAGGCTATTTGGAGCATGTAAAGTACAAGAATGAAGTGAATTTACAGGATGAAGAGTTTTCTGTGGCATGGATAATAGAGAAAGTTGTGATTCAGGGGTGTAGCCTGGAGAGGAAAGAAGTCTTCAATAAAGACTGGAGGATCATTTCTTAGCTGTGTTGTCAGGGGAATTTGTATTCAGCTACAGTTTGGATTATCTAACCCAATAAACATTTATTAAGCACCTACTATGTGTCAGGCACAGGGGAGACAATTAATAAAAAGAAAGACAATCCCCACCTGCAAGGAACTTACAATGGAAAGAGAAGAAAAAAGGAGAAAAACCCTGGCGGCAGAAATGGGGTGGGGGTAGGATGGGGGGGGTCCCAGAATTTGAAAATTGTCTTTTGAGTTTAAGTCCAGTGTCCTTATTTTGACACAGACTAGATATGGAACCTTGGTCAAATCGCTGAATGTTTTAGGAATCTCCATGTCCAGGACTTGTAAAATAGGGGTGAGCATGGTTGACCTCGAAGGGTTTTCCTGAGGATCAGGTACAGCCCAAGTGAGACTGATTACCAAATAGAGGAATAATTGGCATCATGGCTGCAGAGCCACCACATACTGCTCTAGTGCTGCTGATGCCAGCAGTGTGGACCCTGATGTTCCAGAGGAGAATCCAGCAAAGGGCCCAATTGAGTCAGTGAGGGTGCATCTCCCTCCGAATGCAAAGGAGATACGAGGCTGCTGCTCCCTCCTCACTCTTACCCTAAGGCTTAGGAAGCCCTTGTCTTGAAACAAGGTTTTTAGGGCACTAAGGCATGGATTGTAATTACCAATTTATAAACAAAGAAAGTGAGGCTCTTAAGCCACTGAGCTTACCTATTAGCATGGAACCCGTGAATGTCAAAGTTGGAATAATGAGGTGGGTGTCCTAACTCCAAGCCCGTGGTTGTCCTGGCAACTCTTGGTGGGGGTTCCATGGCTTGAGGAACTGGGGAGGATGGAAAGGCAAAGTGGCTTGGATGAGATGTAGGGAGGTGAGTAGAAAGAGAGGAGGACAGAGCCTTGCTTGTTGTAACAGGAAGAAGGAAGGGTTAGAAACTTCTTCCTCTTTCAGGACATTTTATTTATGGAGGTATCAAGGTTATTGGGGAGAGGTCTGCATTTACACTCTAGGGATTTGTTGTCTATGTAATTATATTATTATAATAATCATAATACAGCATTGCAGAGTAGCTAAAGAGCTGGCGTTGGAATCAGGATGATCCGAATTCAGTTTCTGCCTCTAATATCTACTGATGCAGTGATCACCCACAAGTCATGTAAAGTCTCAGTGCCTTAGGCAACTTAAACATAATTAAATTATACATGACTGACCAATCTGCCTCAGTGGAGGGAGTTTCCATGCTGGGATTTTCCCACACTGAGAAATCAGAGGTCTAGACATGCCCATGATTTTTCCTCCATAGAATTCTCCTCAGCTGTCATATCCCATTTGTGTGCTGGCTTGGGTCCTTGAGCACCATATTAATGGAGTGCTTGCTATAACAGATTCTACTAAGCTGGGAAGGATTTGAGGGTAAGCCCAGTGAAAGGTCATGTGCCAGCCACCTAAGAACCAGCTGTGAGGGACAAATTACCAGATTCTCTGTAGGGTGATGAATTTTTCAGCCACAACAGCTCTTGAAGAACATGAACTAAGCTGTAGAGGGGTTGCAATTTGTATTTATGGAGGGCATAATACGCACACTGATGAAATTACAGATGCTTGAAAAATTGAAATGTTATTGGTAATAACAGCTCACACTCATGGAGCAACTTGTACTAAGGACTTTCCTCATAAGAGCCCTGGTAATTACATCAGCAAAGTATGTTGATACCCATTTCACAGTTGAGGAAACTGAGTTTCAGAGAGTTTAATGTACTTACCCAAGTTAGTAGGTCTTGGAAAAAGGATTTAAACCCAGCTCTCCACATAAGAAGCCCAAAGCACCCTCTGCTACATTGGCATTCTTAGCATACTCATTCCTGTCGATTGACTGTTCGATGTCATGACAGTTTCCAGATCTATCAAGCTCAAGGCTCAGTTCCTTGGGTACTCCAGTAAACTCTGGCTATTGAAATCCCGATTTTGTATTTCCTGACTTCTTTTGAAAGCAAATAGATGGCTTGAGAAATTTCCAAGTTTTCCATGGACAGATTTCTTTCGCATTCTTTGCTGTGTCCATACTTTTGATTCCCCACCTTTTGTATCAACTGATTTGTGCTGACAAAGATGTCTGAGTTCACTTTGCTACATCCTACAAATGCTTCCTCAATCTCCCCCCAACAGTATGAATCTAAAGCCAGTTCTTGATTTCTCCCAGCTATCAATTGCTCTTGACACAGGTTTTGTATGAGAAGTGGTTTGGCCCATTTAGCAGAGAACTTCCCATCCATTTGTTTGACCAGGTTGGCTTCTGGTCCTTCATTTCTTCTGTGTCTCTAGCAATTCCATTCCTGGGCTGCAGGGGTCCTATTCCCATTCAGATCCAGCAGCTGCCTGGTCTGTCTTGTTTCCCTGCAGTTTCCATGTATTGTCTTATGCTTGATTTAGGGAGTCAAGGAATTGGGAAAAACCCTCTCAGTTTGGAAGCTGACATGAAATACCTTTCACCTATAACAAGCAGCTACCAACTGCACTCCTCACCTTGATGGATGTGAATGTGTTATTTGTCACCAGAGTGTCACTTAAGAGTGGGTCCTAATGACTTCCAAAGATCAGTATAGAAAAACTGAGCATGACCAAGAAGCTCCCATGGGAAGAATGATGATTTTGGAGTGAGAGGACTTGCATTCAAATCTCGGCTCTGCCACTTATTATTGGTTCAACCTTGGACAACTCACAAAATCTCTCTGGGTCTGTTTCCTCACCTGTAAAATTGGGAACTTGAATTAAATGATCCCAAAAGATTCTTCCAGCTCTCTGTCTGGAATCCTATATTCAGAGTTTGAAGGAATCTGAGAGACCACCTTGTCTAAGGCCCATATTCTAGAGACAAGGAAGCAGATTCAGAAAGGAGAGTCTTAAGGGACTGAATCAGGATTTAAACCCAGGTTTTTTGACTCCAGATGCAATGCTTAATTGATACCACCTGTCTCAGCCTCCTTTCCCTTCTAATTGGAGGGCAGGAGGGTGGAGCACTAAACTCCTCCCAAAGCCTTCCTTTATTGAGGGCAGAAATCGGTCTCTCAGTTCAGTCTGCCTTTCATCTGCTGCCCTGCCTGGTTTCAACTTCATGAAACCAGATGTCCCCCATGGTGACTCACTGCCCTCATCTTTCCTGCCTCCTTTTGTGTGTTATCTCCACCTTTAGATTGAAAGCACATTTTAAAAAATTAATTGTGCCCCCAGTGCTTATTACAGTGCCTGGTACATAGTGGGCACTTAATAAATGTTTATTGAACTTCTAACCTCTTCTGACTAACCCCTGCCTGCCTCAGTTTCCTCAATTGTAAAGTGGAGATAATAATAATACCCACCTCTCAGGACTGTTGTGGGGATCAAATGGGATAATATTTGTAAAGTGCTTGGCACAGTGCCTGGAATTAGTAGGTGCTCAATAAATGCTTATTTACTTCCTTCCATTTTCTTACCTCTCTTGTACATACATAGGCTATTCTGAAATTTCCATCTGTAATCATTACTTTGCTTCTGAACTCTAGAGCCATGTCTTAGTGTCCTTGAAAATGGGAATATGTCCATTCTGAGGACTTTTCCTTATTGACGGGAAGATCAATTTGCTTGATACGTTTAATTGGGGTTTTGCTGTTTAAAAATTTTGTCTTATTTTTATCAATACCCTTTGTTTTTATATCATGTCAATGTCTATATGTGTCTTTTTTTCTCAGGGCAGTTTTCCTTGATAATTTCTTGAAAGATGATGTCTAGGCTCTTTTTTTGATCATGGCTTTCAAGTAGTGCAATAATTTTAAAAGTATCTCTCCTGTACATATTCTCCAGGTCAGTGGTTTGTCCAATGAAATATTTCACATTGTCTTCCATTTTTTAATTTCTTTGGTTCTGTTTTATATCTTGATTTCTCCTAAAGTCACTAACTTCCACTTGCTCCAATCTAATTTTTAAGGTGGTATTTCCTTCAGTGGTCTTTGGGACCATCTTTTCCATTTGGCTAATTCTGCCTTTCAAGGCATTCTTCTCCTCATTGGCTTTTTGGAGCTCTTTTGCCATTTGAGTTAGTCTATTTTTTAAGGTGCTATTTTCTTTAGTATTTTTGGGTCTCCTTTAGCAAGTCATTGACTTGTTTTTCATGGTTTTCTTACATCACTCTCATTTCTCTTCCCAATTTTTCTTCTACTTCTCTTACTTGCTTTTCCAAATCCTTTTTGAGTTCTTCTGTGGCCTGAGACCAAATCATATTTTTCTTGGAGGCTTTTGATGTAGGCTCTTTGACTTTGTTGACTTTTTCTGGCTGTATGTTTTGATCTTGTTTGTCACCAAAAAAGATTCTAGAGTCTGAGTCTGAGCCTGTGTTCTTTTTTGCTGCCTAGCCATCTTCCCCAGGGAACTATTTGACCTTTGAGCTTTTTGTCTACATATATAGAGTATATATGTAGAGTAGACAGTGCTTTGTCCCAAGCTTTAGGGGCTGTGATGATGTTTTCAGAGCTACTTCTACTGCACTGTCACCACAAGCTTTGCCACAGCAGTGCTCCTCCTCCCCCAAGAACCGCCAACCAGGTTTGTGACCCAGATCCAAGCAGGGCAAAGCAAGCCCTGCACTCCCACTCTGGCCTGCTGCTTGATTCCTCCCATCATGTGAGCCAGGGACTCCAAAAGCAGCTGACGCTGGAGATCTGGAAGCAACAGCAGGAGCTTCTTGCTGCTGCTGCCATCACCACTGCACCACCTCCACCACCCTCGCTTTCTAACCTGATCTAGCAGTTTTCCCACTAACCTGCTCTGTGGTCTTTGGCATTTGTGGGTTGAGAAGTCTGGTAACTGCCACAGCTCAATGATTCGTGGCCCTAGGATCTGCTATGGGCCGACTCCCGGTCTGGTCTGTCCTGGGGCGGCCCATGCTGGGCTGTGCTCTGTTCCCAGCACTGTGTGATAGACCCTTCCCAGCGACCATCCAGACCATCCTGGGCTGGGGACTTGCTTCCTTCTGCTATTTTATGGGTTCCACCACTCTAGAATTTGTTCAGAGCCATTTTTTACAGGTGTTTGGAGGGATTTGGGTGAGAGCTTAAGCAAGTCTCTTCTTTCTAGCTGCCATCTTGGCTCCACCCCCTGCTCCATCCTTTTTAATCGAGAAGGCAGTGCCATCTGGTTTAAGGAACCCTAAATTTAGAACTGAAAAAAAGTTGTGTGAGGGAAGAGTCAGCAATGAAGTCCATGGAACTCAAGTAACATTTATCTACACCACCAGGTATTGGTGCCAATCCACCAAATATGCTCAATAGATAGAATACAAAGTAACTTGTAAATTCTACTTCAAGGCTTAGAAGTATTTGTGTTTATATATATATATATATATATATATATATATATATATATATATATAGCCAGGTCAATGAACCTACCTGGGCTTCTATTTCTTCTTCTGCCAAAAAAGGGTGATTGGCTAACTTGTCTTTATGGTTCCTTCTAGCTCTAATTTTACATCTCCATAATACTTAAGCCAAATGGGCAAATACCTAGTGCTACAATTTTAGGCTTGTAGCCTGAGGAATTTTTGGATGATACCTGATTGCCTTTTGCAGAAGTCTCAAAGACAGAATTCTCAGGTGACCAGTGCCATTAAGGGACTACCACTTATGGCTTTGCTGTCATTCTAAATGAAAACAAAGGAACAAAAAAGCTGAGCTCAAATTGCCATCTCTCTGTCCTGTGGTTTGGGATTCACTCCTGACTCAGCTTCCAATGAAGGCTCTTTATAAATGAGTTTGTCTTTGCCATGCTGGTAGCATGTCTCCCCTTACTGTAGAGACACAGCAGTCAATAAGATGAGTTGCAATCATTGTTTCTAGTGTTTTTGATTTTCGAAGACTGAAGGCATTGCTTAGGTCATGTTTCCTTGAGCTGGGAAGTCAAATGCATTCTTTCCACTGGCCTGAGTTAGAAAGCATCCCTGCATCCTTTGCCCTTACTCCTGAGGATGTTGGGCTGCCTGGACCACCAAGCCCCCTCAATACCTCCCTCCCTCATCTATCGTCCATCCTCCTTATCTGTCACATTATTTCATTGCATCTATTTTAGAGGATTCAAGCCCAGATAATAGTTTTCGTCTCTTCAGTGGCATCTTTTCCCCTCTGGAAATTGGAATAACTCCTCCTGTTTCCCTTTATTATCCCTTCATCTTCATGGGCATTTTACAGTAAGCCCCAATTTGGCAGCCTCTGCTAAATTCATCGATGAGCTCTTTATTTTCCAAAATGCTTTCAGAGATAAAGACCAGAACTAATATTCATTTGGCAGCACTCTGGGCAATGCTGTTCTGCAATTGGTTTTCTTATCAGTCTACCTTGTTCTTCTTTCTGCTGTTATCTAAGACAATTTAGAATCATTTTGCAAGTAAGATTTAATGAGATGCTACAGGCTTCTGTGCTTCCTCCCATGGCTTCTACTAGCATATATCACAACTTCTATAGGGGTTAGTGCATGGTCTGTCTGGGAAAAGTCATCATCTTGAGACTGAACTTGGGGTGATTCCCCACAGCTAGGGAGGTGATTTCCCAATACAATGCCAGGTCTGGACCAAGCTGGAAGCCTTTTCAGCAAGCATCAGAGCTTAGCCCTCACAGGCTCAGATTCAGAAAGCTCAGACTCCAAGGTGACTCAGCAGGAGAGAATGGTAGTGGAGGACTGGAACCAGAATACTCATTGATCTTCCAAGTCTTTGTACTCTTGGATAGGAACATGAAGCATCTCTCACATGATGGTCTTGAAAACCTCATGCTGCCTTTTAAAGAAGCTTTTGAAAGCTTGTCAGTTCATACACCATTGTTTGGATTTTAGTAGTAAATTGATGCCCAAAAAATGAGCAAATCCTTCTGAGTCTATACATAGTGGCAGTGACTTACTGAGAAATATCTCTTATTGAGGCCAGGGCCATGTAGTGGCTTTTATCTTTTATTGGTTTATTTTTAAAGATTAGAATGTGCTCCTTAAAAATGGAAACTTCACTTTCAACTGAAGACATTTATTAAGTACCTATTGTGTGCTAGGTGATGGGGTGCTTGTGCTTGAACCCTAATTCTAACAGCCTCTGCTTGGGTGCCTGTGCCAGAATCCCAATTCCAAAACCCATCTAGTTCTCAAAACACATTCTCTCTCAAACTGTCTCTCTGTAGCTAAAAGACAGCATGCCCCAACTTATCTCTGCTTCTTCCTTAGTACACTGAGTCATAACCATATTTACTACTTACTGACCTTTCTAACATGTATCTTAGATGTAGTATTTTGTCTAACAAGACACTAGATAAGAAACTATTCCCCTTTAGCCCTGACTGATAGTGAACTCAGTGGTGTTTCACAGTAAAAAGCACACCCCTAGTAACCCCACTGTGGACTATTTCCCAGAGAACTCTGGGTAATATGCCTGCGCAGTAGATACAAAAAATGCATGTTCCTTTAAGAACTGACCACTCCTTAAACACACCTAAGCCACTCCCTAATCCCACCCCGAAACACCTAATTGACAGGTTTCACCCCAAATCTTGTACTTAAACTTTCCCTGTAGCCCTGTATAGTTGCAGGTTTCCTAAGAACTCTTGCCCGCTTTATTTACATAAAGAGTAATAAATCTTTGCCTCCTTGACTTAAAGAATGCTTGGGTCCACAAATTCATTTCAGCTGACCTGGGAACTTTGGTTTGGTATTCCTACATACCTGGGTTTGTTTCTTCCTCAACACTAGGCAGCGTGCTAGAGCGGGTAACAAGGTAAACAAACCCCAACTGCCCTCTCAAAGCTTACCTTCTACAGTAGAGGAGACAGCAGGGATAGAAGAAGCCAGTGCCAAATTTATACAATGTCATAGAAAATCCTTTTGAGTGGGAGAGAATGCTAAAAGCTGATGTGTGAGGGAGGCTCAGAGAAGCCTCATATTGGAGTGTTATAGCAGTCTGTGCCTGCATAAACAAGGTGCCTATTATGCAGGATTTTCAATGTTTTGTTAAGTTATAGTGTCGCTGGCAAATATTCAGAGAATGCTGGAATCTTCAAGGCATCCCTTTCTTTCTTTTTTTAATTTAAAAAGTGGACATGCCAAATTCAAGAAGCTAGACATTTTGGGAATCAAAAATAGAACATTCCTCATTAGCCACTTGCTTGGTTGCTTTCTGCCTAATGTGATTTCTGGACCTTGAATTCCTATTCCTTGTATTAACTTAGTACACCTTCCACCCCCTTATCTTTTTTTTCTTGGGTGCCTTAAATAATGTAGCATTTTTTTCTTTGCTTCTCTCTCTCCATTTTCATGTTCTGGGCAGCTTCTATTCCCCACCCCCATTTTCTAGGCAATATGGGAGTAACTCTTTGTCCGCTTTCTTCTATTTCTATTTTCTAAAGACTCGTTATAGATGGTGATGTAATAATGAGGTTCTTTTGTTCTCTTTTTCTCCAGGACCCAGAAACTGCTTGGGCATTGAGAGTGGAGGAGGAGACAGCAGTCTCCTCCAACTTTAAACCCAGGTATTAAGGCCTGAATAAACGAAACACTGGATACTCCTTTAGTGGGTAGGTTAGAAGGGGGAGTCCTTTTGGGTGAGGTTTGGAGTGGAAGCTTCTGAAGGACCTTCCAACTGTGAAATGTGGCGATTTTGTGATTTATAAAATCAGGCTAATACAAACTGCCAGGCTTATCTTATGAAGGTGTTATAAGAATCAAATTAGACAATACATTTAAAGAGTTGCTTTGTTGATTCTCAAGCACCCTAGAAATGCCAGCTAGTCTCTCTCCTCTCTGTCTCTGCCTCTCTCTCCACCCCCACAAGTTGCTAGGACCCTAGTCACCATTCTCCCACACTCCCCCTAGTCTTCGGTGAGATGAAAGGCTCAGCAACCATTTGGTGCCAGGCCCATTCCAACTGTCAGAGCCTAGGAATTTGTCATTTTCTTTCCCCCAATTGTTGGTCTTGTTAAAATAGATAAAATTAGCTAGAAAGTTTTCAAGATCTTCCTCTTTTTATAGTCTTGAGGAGCTGATATTCTCCAGTGTATTTTCCCCCTCTTGTCTTTCAGCTCCAACTAACTTTTTATTGAATTCTTTTGTTAAAAAAATGTCCTCAACTTAACTACTGCTATGTCATTGTGGGTGAGCTGGTACATTTCTCTTTTTGATGACATCCAAGGCATTAAATATAACAGTAAAAACCTTTGGAAGTTGTTGGTGGTATTTCATCCGCAGGACCCTACTTGGGCACGTTCCAATTCCAGTTTTCTTGCAATTAAAACTCGGCACTTCTCCTGACCCATGTTGGGATAGAGGTTTCACATCACTGCTCTGAGTGATTTAGTTCCTTCAGGAATGATGTGATTGGCAAATATGAGGGGTCCCTCCCTGGTTTCCATTATCTCAATGCCCTTTAATTTCCACTCAAAGTTTCTGAATCTCCCCTAGGCAGCAGATGAACCATTTTGGTAAGTATCTCATTATCGCCATCCATCCTTCCGGCTGACTATGTTTAACTGCTTTTGGTCTTGGGTATCATTTTCTGAAACCTGATTTCCTGTCACTGAGTGACTTACTATCGGCAAACTTGAATCCTTGACTGATCTCATAATTAATTGAAAGTTAAATGCTCTTGTTCTATATTCAACATTACTTCTGTAAAGATTGTATAAAAATGGAAGTTGGGCAGATGAGTTGTTCTATGGACTTTTAAAGTTTTCCTTCTGAAAGTTGTACTTTTTCTATGATTTCATTGAATAGAATTGAATCCCTCATCAAACCAGAACCCAGGGTGGTTTCTGAGAAAGATTTCTGGAATTGGAGTTGGAGGACTTGGATTTATTAAGATCACAGGATCATAAATACAGAGCTTAAAGGGACTTCAGAGGCTGTCTAGTGCAACACTTTGATTTTACAGATGAAGAAACTGAGGCTCAGGGTAGCCGATTGACCTGGCCAAGTAGTAATCTTCTGAGGTGGGGGTTAAGCCCACATCTGTTAGCTCTAGACCAGCTTGCCTCTGTGCAATTGTTGCTTTGTTACTTGTTTCCTAGGTGACCTTGGAAAATCACTTGCCCTTTCTGGACATCAGTTACTCCTCCACAAAATTAGAGAATTAGATTGATGACCTCTGCAGTCCCTTCCTTCTCAGAATCTGTGATTGTGTATAAGCAAACAGATCAAGCTGGTCTTTATTCTGGGAGCCTGCTCTACCCACTTAGGTCCTTCCTAGCTTATTGTAGTCTGGCCCATTAAAATTCCAATGGGATAATAAGAGTCTTAATTGTTAAACAGCTTGGCAGACTCTCTACCCTACCATAGCATAGACCACTTATACATTTGCCCTCATTAGGTCCCATTTCCACTCTTGCTTAGTGATTTGTTATTTGAAATATCATAGTTTATTTTCTAGTTTTTCCCAAGGTCAATATTAATCCTCCTGATATAATCCTCACTAAGAGAGACTGGCAGGGGGACAGAGTGTTGGCCTGGATTTCAGCCCCACCTTTGTCACATTCTAAATAGCTCTAGGCTCCTCTCCAAGACTATAGGTTGGAAATCAGTTGTTGAGAGTTTCCATACAGGGAGCACTGGAAAGTCACTCCTCCAGTGAAGTCATAGGTCCTGACACTCAGTATGCACACATACTCTCTTCCTTTTTTCTTGGCTAGGAGTGTTTTTAAAATCTTTCTTTTTCTGTATGTATATATCATCCTGAACTGTTTTTATTTGGTTCAGGTATTGTTTAATTGACATCTTTATTTAAGCTATTTTTTATCAGTATTTGTCTTTTACTTAAGTTGAGTGAGACTTCTCTTTGCACCATTAATATTAATTATTTTTCTCAGGTTTTAAATACACTAGGTAGTATTTTGGAGTGACTTAACATATACTTTTCTAAGCATGAACTTTGGGATTCAGTTCAATAAATATGTCCTTAGTTTGAGTCTTCGACATCATGCGATTACCTCCTAGTCATAGTTGGGAAATACCCCCACGATTAATAAACAATTGGGTGTTTGTAGGGGCTCTTGGCTTGGAGCCAGCTAAGAACTACGGAGCTCTTTAGATGTGTAATGGATCTGCTGCAAACAAAAATAATCATTTTCATTAGTTGCTTTCCATCTAGGCCCCTACCTGCTTTATATGACTTTCGGCCATGAATAAGAAATTTTATTAAACTGTTTACCTCAATTACCAGCCTCTCTCCAGGTAGACAAATCAAGCTTGCTGTCTGGAATTCTCCTGGCTAGGGAACTCTGTATCTCCCCAAAACAGTGGGGTGACCTTCATACTGAAGAAAGAGATCAAGAGCT
Source organism: Trichosurus vulpecula (assembly GCF_011100635.1). Classification (NCBI taxonomy): domain Eukaryota; kingdom Metazoa; phylum Chordata; class Mammalia; order Diprotodontia; family Phalangeridae; genus Trichosurus; species Trichosurus vulpecula. The sequence goes on along the minus strand of NC_050580.1, from coordinate 4,913,545 downwards.
CCAGCATGTTTGTAAAAGAAGTTTAATGATCATGTGGATACTTACACATACACGCACACACACACACACACACACACACACACACACACAGGGGCAGAGTCTGGGGCAGTGGTCGGATGAAAAGTTGGATCCCCAAAAAGACCTCAGAAAAGCCCTGTGGTAATTATAGAAGTTAAACAAAGGGAGGAGGAGCGATAGAGCATCATTACATAAGTCATAGTGGTTTAGCTAAGATTTTGGCTTAGTACTGGGCCCAATTCCTAGGAATCAAGGCCATGCTATTGGGTCGTCCAGACAAAGGAGGTCCTATATTGGTCACTGTGTCCTTGTTAGGGCTTTTACTATATGACTTTCACCAATAGGTGAAACATAGGAGTTGGAAGAAGATAACAAAGCATCCAAATCCTTTACACTTATCATTACACCAGGGCCAGTGTGGTGTCATCCTCCTTCTAGACGGGGTGACCCTAAGTCTGAGCAACTTCACCAGGTTAAAGAACTTGGTCTTTGGTTTGTATTTTGACTACAAATCCTTGATATGCATGAACATCCTGGTGGGAAGCAGTTTGTGGGACCAAATCACTTTGCTTGGGTGTGGGAAATGCCATTAATCTGGGTACTTGTGGATCCATTTATACCTCATTGAGAATAATGATTATTATTCATTAAAATTAAAGTCAAGGGATTCTAGGGCATTTTGATTGGATTAGAGCTAATATAGTATCGAGGAAAAGAGAGACAAGCAAATGATAGAGAGACTGGAGCACAATCAATGAGCAGAGAGTAGACTTGCAGCCTTGGGGGTGGGAGTGGGGGAGTATGATTAACCACCACAACTCTTCCCCCCACCTCAGTCTCAGAGATGACATGAAGGAGAGAGCTCTGAGTCCTAACTTTCCAGAGAGAAGGGTAGAGTTCTCCTCTAGTTTCTAATGCCAGCCTCTTGGCAAAAAGCTCAAGCCCTGATCCTGGGCACTGTAGGGGAAGTAGCCATGGTGGGGGTGGGGGTGGGGTTGGGGAGGGTAAGACAAGCCTGGAGCTTTTCCTCCACTCTTCCTACAAAGTCTCTTAAAGATCATAGATGGGAGGGGCTCAGCACTCCCATTCATGAGGTATTTCCAGTATCTGGAATGGAGTTTGTCCAAGCATGATCACTTCAATCTGCTGAGAGCAGAAAGCATCTCCCTCTTGCAATAAAAATTGCTTAAAAGGCTCTTTTGGATGTCCTTAGCATTCAGTCCCAGGCTGACATCATTTAGCACTTCTGACACTCTTTTTCTAGCAAAGAAGTCTGTGGAGCGGCTGGAAAGGAGAAGCAGGTGGGAGCAATCTCCTGAAAATCCAGGGAGGAGAGAGTCTCTAGGAGGAGGGAATGATTAATAGTGAAAAATGCTGCAGAATAAGCATCAATTCAATTCAGTGACTATTTTGTGAAGTACCTAGTATGTGGTGATCATGATGTTTGTCACTGGCCCTGCCAGGCCCAAAAGAGAATAGTCACTGCTCATAAAGACCTTGTCTTCTGCTTGAGGAGAGCAGTATGAAAATTAACAAGAGACTAGATATCTACTCATTGAGTTTATTGGAGAACTTGGAGGGCAGCCTGGAGAGGAAAAGTGCATGGAAAGGGCTTGAGAGGCAGTAGGAATATGGTGGAAGGAGACCTAAGGTGGGATCATTTCTTAAAGAATAGGAGTTTAGCTGTGAAAAGGAGGAATGATTGAGGATGAAGTTGGAGGGGCAGCATGTTCAAATGAAATTGTTTTTAATGGGGGGAGATCAAAGCATGTTTCTAGGCATGGGGAGTGGGAAGTAGTCAGTGGATAGGGAGCTGTTGAGCAGAGCTTCAGGGGGAGATGGGAGGATGGGAGGGGATGGGATGACAGGCACAAGGAGAGGGACTGGGTATTGGTTTTGCTGAAGAGAATCTTCAGAGATTTTATTGAAGGAGGACACATTAGAAAATATTAGAAATATTTGAGGATATTAGAGAGATTGAGAAGTATAGAATAATTAATAGCATTTACATTGTATGGAGCTTTAAGATTTACAAAGCACTTTATAAATATTATCGCATTTGGTCCCCACAACAGCTTTGGGAGGAAAAAAAAAAACTGAGGTAGATAAGAGGTTAAATGACTTGGTCAGGTCCATACAGCTAGTAAGTGTCTGAGGCTAAATTTGAACTCAGGCTTTCAGTCCACCTCACCACTTACCTGCTTCTAAGAGGGACAAAGAGAAAGCCCATAAATCAATCAAATATTTACTGAGCTCTTATCTTATGCCCATCAGTGGGGATTCAAACAACAACAACAGAGAGTGAAATGATCTCTTCTAGCAAAGAGTTTACATTCTAATGGGGAAGAAAACAACTTATGTAAACACACAGAGAATGAGCATAAAGAGAATGAACACAAAGTCAACATAAGATAAGTAAATAGCAGGCAGTTTGGAAGGGTGGGTGCTAGCAGTGTGAGGGAGGGGGATCTGCAAAGGCTTCTTGCAGAAAGTGGTGCCTTAGCTGCCTAAGAGGGACAGCTTCCGTTTTAATAGTAAATCTGGAGCCAAGGTGAGAGGCTGGGAGGACGCAGGCTGTGCGGGTGCCTTGAGGAAAGAAGAGAACGTTTGGAAAAACTGTTATGGGAATTGTAATAGACAGGGAATTTGGGAACAGTAGCAAGGTCAGCATGCAGCAGAAGGGAGTGAGAGCCCAGTGGAGATTTTCTGACCTACACTTGGAGTGGACTCATTTGCTTCATTGCCCACTTGGCTGCATCCCTTTGGATTCTTCATTATGCTCCCAGGGACCTCATTATCCTGCAAGATCACACTCCCTCTGGTACTCATGCCTCATCAACAGCCTCTGCCCCAGCGCCCTCTGATTGAAGGAGAGAGCGAAGAGCTCCTCTCAGAACCTCCATTTACCAAGGGTGCTCAGGCCTGCCATCTCACCATTTGCCACCTCACTGCACTACTTTGGATGGCTCCATTATATCCTGGAGCCAAATATAATCCTTTACTCCTCCCATCTTCTTTTTGTGTGTCACCTTCTCTCCTTAGATTATAAGCCCCTTGAAGGTTAAAACTGCATTTTTCCCCTATCCCCATCACTTAGTTCAGTGCCTGACACATAGTAGATGCTTAATAAATATTTATTTATGGACTCAATGTGTGACTTTCCCCAAAGTCCAGTAGCATCAAATAAGGCCAACGATGTTGGAATTTTGGGTTGGGGTTTGGCCAGGGATCAGCAGCCACAGGACATGGTTTCAAGCAATTCCACTGTTGGGGATAATATATATTGGAACTAGTTAAGATAACTCATGTTGGGAAGGGAGGGGAATGAGACTGGAGGAGGCAATATACTGGGAGGGAGAGGAGAGGCACAATCAGTGGAGGTAGAGCTGAGGATGAAAAATAGATTAGGAAGAGAGACACAGAGAGAAGATGGATTCTGTTAGAGAGAGAGATTCTGTTATAGAGAGAGATTTTAAAGTTGCCAGTCATGGAAATGGAAAACTTGTGTGTTATGGTGAGATCAAGGGTCTGACCATCCTCATGTGTCATTGAAGTGGAAGAAAGATTTAGGTCATAGGAGGAGATGAGATTGAAGAACTGGGAGGCCAGCGTGTTTGAGGAGACACATGTATAATGATGTCTCCAAGTATAAGGTCAAGAGCTGGAATGGATTGGGACACCTGGATCCAGGTCTTGGGGCTTTGTATCTGTCTGTGCCTTTCTCTGTCTCTGTCTAAACTTGCAGCTATAAATTTCTTGACTTGCTTCAATGATAATTTCATTCCTCAAAAGGGAAAAGACATAAGAAGATAATTTCTCAGCTGGACTTTACTCTGACCAATTAGGGAGAACAGATTAGTGAAGTAGAAAGGAAGAGAACCTTGGAAAGTCGTGATGAAGCATCTTAGCAAAAGAGAGAAAGAACAACTCTAACTATCTCTCTCTCTCTCTCTCTCTCTCTCTCTCTCTCTCTCTCTCTCTCTCTCACACACACACACACACACACACACACACACACACACACACACACACACACAAATAAGGAAAAGTGGATTAAAAATTCAGAGAAAGGATAGGTAAGCATTAAGGGCCCACAATCCAAAGAAAGTTAACCCAGAGCTGAGAGGGTGCGGATAGGAAGCTCTTAATCATCAAAACCTGAAGACCCAACCACAAATATTTCTGATGAGGTAGAAAAGGGGAACCTGTCTAGAGAGACTGATGAAGATAAACAAAGAATTCACCAACCAACTTCAATTTTAAAGAGGCATACACAGAAGATGGAAGCGTAGGCAAGAGACTGAGCATGAATGCAAAAGAGGCACTGTATGCAGTCCTGGAAAAACAGTGTCAGGAATGCTAAAGCCTTAAATGATGTGAGCCTGGGACTGAATGCTAAGGACAGCCAAAAGGGCCTTTTAAGCAATTTTGATGGCAAGAGGGAGATGCTGCATTCACCTAGCTGCCCTCAGCAGATTGAAGTGATCACGCTTGGACAAACTACATTCCAGAGACTGGAAATACCTGGTGAATGGGAGTGCTGAGCCCCTCCTGTCTGTGATCTTTGAGAGACTTTGTAGACTGGGAGGGAAGAGAAGTCTTAGAGTGGAAGGCAGGCAAATGTTGAGATTTTCAAAAAAGCAAAGATGATGACATTTACAACTTGTGAGCACTGAGTTTGGCTTGGATTTTTAACATGATTCTATTATACTTTATTTAAGGAGAACCCAAGAAAATGAAAGAGACCACCTTGAGCAGGCTTAGCCTTATTAAGAACAAACCATGTCAGATTATTCTTATCTCCTTTTTTGACAGAGTCACGATCATGGGAAATGCGGCAAATGCCATTGACATGTGTGTCCTGATTTCGATAAGGCATTTGACCCTGTTTCTAATGCTATGCTATGCCTAACTCCAGGTTACACATTCCTCCCCTCTGTGTACTCAGTGTCATGGGCAAACTGGTCAACTAGCTCTTCTTCGTCCATACCATTCCATCTTCCACACCTGAGTCTTTGCATTGGCTGTCCCTCATGGTGGGATGCCGTGCCTCTTAACCTCTGCCTCTCAGAATCCTCATTGACTTCAAGGGTTATCTCAAGTACTGTTTCCTTTTGATTTCTTTCTCTATACTCCCAGCTGCTGCTGTTGCTGACTTCTCCTGAAATCACCTCCTGTTCATTTCTTATACATTTGCATGTAATTATATGAAGTTATGAAGGTGGTTTCACCTCATAGAATGGAAACTCCCTGAGGGCAGGATGTGTTTCCTTTTTGTCTTTGTATCCCCACAATTAACACACCACATGGCACATAGTAGGCACTTAATACATTCTTATTAATTTATTGTTGGACAAGATGAAGTGGCATGGGCTAGATAATAATAAAATTAGTTAGGGGTTCAGAACTTGTTAAATGGCCAAAAGAAAAGGCAGCAATTAATGGAAAAATGTGAAATTATTCATATTATAAATGTATGTGTGCCTAGTCCTTGGTGCCTGGGAATTTGTTCTTCCTGGAAAGTTATATAGAACATGTGCAATTATCTCCACCTGCTAAAAATTGAACACACAGAATTTTGGGGAACCAGTTCCTGGTCATGTGTGACTACTGGTCCATGAGTATCTATGTGATGATGAAAATTCTTCTGGTTTGGAGAGAAACCAGAATGACCAATGCCTCATCGAAGCCTGAGCCAGGACTTTGTGTGGACAATCTCTTGTTGTCTTCTTTGGGAGCTTTTCAGCAAGTGGGCAGAGGGATAGCAGCAGTGACTCTGCCTGACTTATCTCCCCATCCAGCAACCAGTTAGTCCAAATTTCCTATTTTCCAGAAGAGGCAACAGAAACAGAGAGAGGGGAAGTTAATCATTCCAAATTGCATGTCTAGTTAATGGGAGGGTCAGGATTAGAGCCCTGGTATCCTACAGTAACTCATCACCCAACATCTCTTCCACTACATCACCCTTCTGCCTATTAGGTGGAATGACTGAACAATTTTTAGTATTTTCTGGGTAAAAAAGAAGGAAATTAAATTGCTACAAAACACTTTGGATCCTCTATTTTATGGCTGAGTTCATTCCTTACCTACACCCATTCTCCTCCCCTCCCCAGTTCATTTTCATAGAACTGGTATGCTCAAAAGGGGCTTCCTCTGACACATATGGCTTTATTTCCATGAAGTTCAAATGAGAATATAGAAGCAGGTGCTTCCATATTGTTGTTTCCTCCAGTGATGCAGATTGCAACCCTTTCAGGGTGGCCCAGCCTGTGGAAATCCTGTTCTTGTATTCCCTGAAGTTCATCACATTTTTCTTTACATTAGACAAATACCAATGGAATTCATGAGCTGCTCCAGAGTGACCTTTGCCATTAGACTGACCTAACTCTTGTAAATGTTACAAAAATAAAAGATGTCACTTCCTGGTGTTATTTTATCACAATGTGTTATGTACCTCTGTCGAGTAATGTGTTGGTTCAAAATATAAACAAAAAATCTTTATTGTTAATAATTAGCAGATCAAAGGAAAGATTTCCAATGGCCTACCTTAAAAGTAACATTCAAAGATTTACCAGGTTAAAAAGAAAAAAATAAATGTAATTAAAACCCTGAACTAACTAGTACCTTTATTATTTTTCCAATAGCTTGATAGATTTGGGCTTAAATTCTTATGTGCGATTCTTGCTGTGCAAATGACGCCAAAATGGGCAAGCTTATTTTTTATATGCTCTCTGAGGGTCCTTTGAAAAGGAAATCTGAGTAGATAGATAAGAAAATGGAGCTGAATGCTTATTCACTTGGGGCTTCTCTGCATTGACTCAGTCTGGAGAGCCTGAGTTCCAATTTGGCCCTCACTTTTAGGACCTTGGACAGTTCCCAGCCATGCCTGACTTCAGCTATCTTCCTAATTACTAGAGAGACCAGATAAGGGCATCAAGTTGGTCAGGGTGCAGAGCCAGCTCATTCTGTCAGGAAAGAGGAAGGTGATCTGGTGGGGGCCTGGAGTTCTTTCCTAGGTGATTTCTGAGCTGTTTCATGAAGTTTGTTCAAGGTTTTGGCAGTTTGTATGGGAATGGGCTGCGTGTGAATCCACAGGCATTTATTAAATGCTTATATGCCAGGCTTTGTGCTTGATGGTGGGGAGACACAAATATTCATGAAGCCACAACTGCCATCTAGGGACTTATGTGAAGGAAGCAGAGTGGTGCAGCACAAACCTGTTTGCCAACCTTGCCTTCCACACTAGCTGTGAGGCTTTGGGCCATTCTGAGCATCCAGTATTTTATATGTAGAATGGTTCTAGTAATCCTTGTATTCAGGATTGTTGCGAGGAAAAGTCTGAAGAAAGGAAATGTCAGGAAATATCTCTGGTTGGGAGTGTTTTGTTAGCACTTATCCCCAGATGAGATGGGCTAACAGTCAGAGCAGCCCTGCCCTCTCTCCCTCTTGAACTTTCCTTATCCCCAATCTGCTCCACAGTTTTTCCCCAGGAGAGCACCAGGTCATTAAGTCTCAGCTTCCACCATCCTTGGCCTTTGGAGGAGTTTCCATTATACCCCTGGTTATGTACTTGATATCCTAACTCCCCACACCCCAGTTTAGCTGAGATGAACTTGAATTCTCCCCCCTCCCGACCCAAGACCCTTTGCTAGAAAACTAAAGGAAAATTAGAAAACATATAATCATTGAAACCAACAAGACTCCTTACAGAGCCGGGTTCTGCACTTGGCATCTGGCCCCAGCCCCAGCCCCAGTTTGGCTTAGCCAGCATCCAACTTACTAGAAACATTGGCTCCTCTCCAGGAAGCTCAGACCACTATAATGGAGCTGCACTAGACTGGGAGACAAGACACCAGGGCTCTAACCCTTCATTTGTTACTAATTAGATGGCCAAACGATTTCACTTCCATGAAACTATTTATTGCACTCTAAATTAACATTTTGAGCTTATATTCTTTAGAGTAAGTTTGGAGTCCAAGGATTTAGCTATTAGTTATTTAGGTATAGCCCTGGCTAAGTCACTTCCCACCTTATTGTGTAGGGGATTGGGCTAGGTGATCTTCAGGGCCTCTTTCAGCTCTGACATGCCAGGATTGGATAACATCTCCTTCATCTCCACCATAGCAAGGAGGTTTCCTTGAGCCTGGGATCTTAGCGGTCAGTCTCCCAAGTGAGATAGGCTCCTTCACAAACCTCGGCTGACTTGTTTAATAACTTTTGAAGAAAAGTGGAATTATGAGACAGAGAAACATTTCCTTCTAGAGCTCTTCTCTGGAACCATCTCCTTCTATATCCCAAGAGCATACTTTTGTCTATTCATGTTTCCAAGCTTTGTTTGATTAGACGATTCTGTTCCGAGAATGTGACCTTTGAGATCCTGCTTAGCTTGAATGGCTGTGAATGTGGGGCTCCCCCACTAATCATATGTTGGAATTCACTTTGATCAATGCCAAAGGTAATTTTTGTCTGGCACTAGATGTCCTATTGACATACTTAACCAGAAAAAAATGATGACTTAGAAAAATTGTAGCCATAAGTCTCACCCCAACCTCCATGGCCTTACCAAAGCTCCTACACTAAGTATGACGAGTTACAGAGTCTCAGAGTTTCAAGAAACCTCAAAGGTTATCTAGTCCCATCTATATTTTATCAAAAATGTATTTTTCAACATACTAGATGAATGGTCATCATCTTTTGCTTGAAGATTTTCATGGAGGGGAAGCTCACTCCCTCTCTAGACCATCCATTTTTCTTTGAACAACCTTTCAATTTTATGAACTTTTATTTACATTTGCCTAAAGCTGCCTCTCTTCAACTTTCAACTGTTGCTCTCAGTCCTGGTTTCTGGGGTGATATAGAGCACATCTGATGTCTTTTTTACATAAGAAGCTATTAGATCCTCCTGTGGTCTCCTCTTATCCAGACTGACATCCCCAATTCCTCTAAATGATCACACTTTCATCCAATTCAATAACCATTTATTAAGTACCCACTCCATGTCAGGTACTAAGTGAGTCAAAGATGAAAATGGAAAAGCCCCTCCCTTAAAGCAACTGACCTTCCCACTGCAGATTCTCATATACGACGTGTATCAGTCATATGTGACATACGTTATATGAACATGAGGTCCTTCACCATCCTCAATAGTCTCATGTAGATGCTCTCCCGCTTATTTATGTCCCTTTGAAAATGTAGTATCCAGAATGGAATACACTATCCAGATGTGGTCAGAATTCAGAGGCATATCTGCTCTCTTATCCTAGACATTAGACTTCTCTTTAATTCAGCCGAATATAGCATGAACATTCTTGTGTTGGGAGGACCCAAGTTGAGCCTCACTGAAATCTAGGATTATTATGATATCAATTTGGATATATAGTATCTCAGGACATATAATAGTTTAAGAACAAGATAACTGCATTGAGATAGGCGTTCATTTTATAACACATTTTATAAAGAATTCCTTTTACATTTAAACAATTAAGGGATGGGGGTACTGAGAGACCCTTATTACATATGAATACTTGAGCTCTTTGTAAGTTTGAACACATCTCATTCAGAAAAAAGTAAAAGCTAGGATAAAGAAATATGAAGATTATAAAAAAACAGCCACAAAGGCCACCCACAAACCACTGAGAGTAGGTGAGAGAATCCCAAGATCATCTGAATGATGGATTAAAATCTCTTCTGTTTCCTGTGGGTTTCTCACTTCATCCTACTTAAGAAATGTTTGTGCAATATCTTGAAGGAGACTGATAACAGAGATTTACTCACCTTATTGAAAAGGAAATTATTCCTGGCCAATGTGGGCTAAAGGAGCATCTGTCATGAAGGTTATTATTCCTGTGACTCGTTCACAGCAGAAGTGAATAGAGACAGTGAGGACCACTGGCTTTTGTGAGCTAAAGTGAGCTGTCAGATGTTAGGGAATATTGGCAAAGATACAATCTTCACTTTGTCTAGAAATAGCCAGGAGTATTACTTTTTAATTTTGTAGAATGTGGAGTATCATAGACAAGATATTCCCCTTAGCTGAGTATAGGAAAAAAAATCATCTCAAATCACCATGTCCTATGTCCATCATCCATTGGCTCTGCCTCTGGTTTTTACATAACACTAGCCCTAAAAATAATTTTACCTTTCAAAGTATTCATTAGCTTTGTCTTCTCTCCCCAATATGTAAAGCTTACAGAAGAAAACAGAAAATTCAAATCACTGAGGGATGAGCAAAATAGTGAGAGGCTGCCCCTGGAGACAGTAGACAATGGAGAAAGAGCCCTGGACTTGGGCGCACCGACAAGACCTGGCTTCTTTAGTGAGTAACCATGGGCCTGTGTGCCAAAGGCTTCATTTAACCTCTAGTAACTTCAGTTTCCTAATGTGTAAAATGGAGATACTATTTATATTATCCACTTCACCCTCTCATTGTTGTGAGTTTGAATGTCTTAAGTGCTACAGAAATGTGAGTTTTCATTATATAGTGGCCATAACAGTAGTGATGGGATGTGTGTGTGGTGCAGTCTTTGTTCAAGTTAATAATAATTAAGCTTTGTTCATAAGCCCCCAGGCAAGGGGAGTAGGTAGTGCTTCAGATCAGGTCCACTTGCCAGAATCTATGGGGTACCACCCTCCTCCAACTAGAGCTAGCTTCTATATGGGCCCAAGAAATATCAGTGAATTGGAGAGTTATTAAGCCACCTGATGGCCCCATATCTGATGGTGTCAATGCCAGACTAGATTACATAAATTTGAGTGGGGTATGGGGTACAAATATGACCAGGGTCTTATGGACCCACATAACCTGGTTTAAGCCTTATGCCAGAACAGGAGGTGATCTAATCTGGTACTTTCCAGGAAACATGGTGCATCACATTTTTATTCCAAGTGGTAAATCAATATGGTGGGATTAGAGGGCTCCACTAGATTGGCACTCTCAAGTCAAAGTCTATTTTTGTTTTTCCATTCGTAGCATTGAGTACACAGTAGGTGCTGAAAAAATGTTTATTGGATTCATTGGGAAAAACATGAGATGAGGAGATAAACCAGGTAGCCCAGGGCCTGTTTCCTTGTTGTCTTTATGTCCTCAGAACCTAGGACAGGGCCTGGAACACAGTAAGCACCTAATCAATTCTTGTTGAAGGGAATTAAGTTGAATCCCTGGCCATTGACTTCACTTTAATCCTTTTGACGTCTGACTAGAGCCAAGCTGGTGATATAGGGACAAACCCACAGAATTTTGAGCAAAGAAAACTGAGCTCAAATATCAGCTCTAATACACCATCCCTGCATCACCTTGAAAAAAAAACCACACTTCTTTTCACTGGAAGGCAACAAATACAAAAGCATTCATTAGGCAGTGACTATGTGCGGACACTGTGGCAAGTGCTTTATAAATATTTCATTTGATTCTCACAACAACCCTGGGAGATTGGTGCTATTAGGATCCCTATTTTAGTTTAGGAAACTGAGTCAGAGTGCTTAAATGACCTGCCGAGAGTCACACAACTAGTGTTGGAGGCTAGATTTGAACTCAGAACTTTCTGATTCCAGGCTCACTATGCTTCTAAGCTGCCACTGGGCCCAAAATTTTCATCTTTGGCAACAATGGGTGGAGGGGTTGGGAGAAGCAGAAGCATTGGACTAGGTGTTTATAAAGTTCCTTCCAGGTGTGATATTTTGCAATTCTATTTTGGGTGGTTTTCCAGGGCAATGAGCCTGAAAACAACCATCCCCCCACCCCTTGAAGACTTTTCTCAGAATTAACCTGAATGTGTTACCTTGTAGCCTTAAAGCATTGTTGTTATAAATAAAATCCCCACAGGGAAGCAGATAAGGAAATCAGACAAAAAGTTCACTGAAATGCAAACAGAGAAAGGCCAGATTCCTCAAGAGGATTAATTACAGCCTCTTCATGTCAAAGTACAAGCCTTGCACTATTAGAAGTTCCCCCAAAGCAGTTGGCTTAGGAAGCCAGCTGAAGTCCAACCTTTTCCAAATGGCTTTGTCCACCATTCTAGACTAATTGATTTTCAAGCTGAATGTGTCCTGGGAAGTGAAACTTTAATCAGATCTCTCAATTAGGAGAGATTGCATTGAGACAGGTGAGGCTTCTTCACTTTGGCAGAGTCAAGTCCCAGTTAGCTTCTCTCTTCTGGGGACAATTCAAACACTGCCTGTCCAGAAGTGGGAAATGAATGAAGGGGTTAATGATGAGTTTGAACTTTGTTGAAAATGGCACATCAGCCTTTAATTGGAACATGAAATGGATCTTCCTGGCAACATCTCTTTCCCCTGGCAACACTGATGGCTTGTATAACAATGGTTAGCACTGTTTTGTTTGAAGCAGGAGAATTTTGGGAAGGACACAGACCACATCCTATCTTACCGCTTCTTATTGGAGAATACAGATCAACAAGCCACTAATAACAAAAAGATAATCTAGGCTGACTTCCTTCCTACTGTATCTAGTGTCTAGTTGGGCCTGCAACATTCAGCTCACAGCAATACCATCCACATCCAGTCAAACTACTTCCCTCATGATGCTGAAGAGAACGAGAATATTGTCCAAAGAGTGGGAATAGCTGTGATCCATGGACACTGATGTAATCACAGATCCACTGAAGTATTAAAGGAGAACTATTTTTATTTTCAGGGATGCCAAGCCTCCAAAAAGGGAACCCAGCAATCTATGTTTCCTCTGGGTTCCCTGTCTAAGTCTTGAGTGATGGTGGCCATGTTTATGAAATGGCTTCAGTCTGGGCCCACCGCACCACCAGAGAATTGGTCTATGATGAATCCATGCCACAATGCCAGCAGAAGCCTCATCTTTAGTAGTATATTATAACCATTTCTCTCTCTTAAGAATGTCAGCATTGAAAGTCTGGGGCTTTTTACTCTCCTGAGATTGAATGATATGACAAAGTCTCTGATTTTGCTAGGGTTCAGATCAGAGGACACTAAGTTCCATCACTATTTTACTTCTGGTAGAAAGTATAGGCAGGGGAAAAGAAGGGAAGGAAGAGGAAGAAGAATTGACTGTGATTTTTCAGTAATTACGTTACTGAGAAAATAGAAGAAATCAGGATAAAAAAGAATGGGTAGTGTATGATGAGATGCAATAAAGAGCCACTAATAGTTGACCTGGGCATTAAATGGCAGCCTAGCAAAAAGAACAGTGGATCTGGAATAATGAGGACTGGGTTCTAGGTCTCACTTGGCTATATACTAACTGAGTCACCTTCTCAAGGCTCTTCACTTTTCTGAGCCTCGTTTGTAAAGTAGGGATCACCTTGCTTAGACTATGGACTTCATGGGGCTATACCCCTTTGTGTGTTGTAGAAACAGAAACAGTGCCAAGAGAGTGCACTGGCATTGGGGCCATGCATTGCCAGTATCCAAGTCAGAGGATCACACAGATTATCGTATTCACTTGCTGTATCATTCTCATGCTTCTGCTCACTTAACTGTGAAGGATTTCATATGTCTGTAAGTTCTCTGAAACCATCCCTTTCAATACTTCTTGTACACAATAGCAACTGGATGGTACAATGGATGGAGCACTGGGTCTAAAGTCAGGAAGGTCTGAGTTCAAATCTGTCTTCAGATATTTACTAGCTGTGTGACCCTGGGCAAGTCATGTAAACTTGTTTGCCTCAGTTTCCTCACCTTAAAATGAGCTGGAGAAGGAAGTGATGAGCCACTCCAGTGTCTTTGCCAAGAAATCCCCAAATGGTGTCCTGAAGAGCCAGACAGTACTAAAAGAACTAAACAATAAACATTGGTGTAATTAGTTTAGCAATTCTCCAGTTGAATGGCATGACACTAGTTTCTAGTTCTTTGTGACAACTGAAAAAATTACTCTAAATATTTTTGTCCATATGCGTCCTTTGCCTCTTTCTTTGACCTAATTGGATCTATTTGCTACTATGCCTAGCAATGGTACTGAGAGGAAAATGGGCATGCCCAGTTGCTTGACTTTTGACATGTAGTTCCAAATTGTTTTCTGGAATGTTTAGGCCACAACACAGCTCTACCAACAGGTTATTAGTGTACCTGTTCTCCCACAGCTCTTCCAAAAGTTTGTTATCTTTCCTAACCTCATTGGTATTTTTCCTTATTATTCATTATTAGAAGGGTCATTTTTTTCATTAGAATATGAGCTCTTTCCTACATTTTGCAGAATACAAGCAGATACTTTAAAAAACAACAACTTTTTTTTTGTATTCCCATCACTTAGCCCAGTGCTTACACATAGTCAGTGCTTGTCATATGTTTGTTGACTAATTTTTATGTGTTTTTTAACTTGTATTTATTTACTTGAGAACTACCTGTTCGCAAGTTCATATTACAGATGAGGAAATCAAGGTGTAGAAAAATTGAGGAATAATGAAATTAAATGACTTATCCAACATCACATGGGTAGGAAATGAAAGAGGAAAGATCTGAATGCATGCTCTCTTCCACTGTAGCACATTGCCTACAATCTAAGAGATCCCTACTTACCATAGTAAGCTGGGGAAATTTGACTGACTATTCACCCAATTTGCCAGAGTACCACCTCAAGATTAAAAAAATCTTGTGTTTTGTATTGCCAAAGGATTTAGACTCCCTGAATAATATTTCTGACCTTATAGACTTGCCTCCTTCTTTACCACTCATTGATTTTCTTGATAATATCTCATTCTACTTCTGCCTAATAGGTTACTATTGGAAATATTATGCATGGTCTTTCAGTCATTTGTGACTCTGACTCCTCAGAAGTTGCTGGAATATTCCAAGATCCTTAACAATGCCACTTCAGGACCAGAAGAGCATTTGTGGCTTAAGATGTTTTTATTTTTGTTGTTGGAAGCAGCATGGGACTGTGCACAGCACAGTAAGATTCATCAGCTGTAAACCAGCCTACATTTTCCATCCTGTTCAGCTGTGGGCTTAACTTTGACCATCTTTACTGCGTGTCTCAGAGGAGGTGTATAAGTATACCGCCTCCTAGTGCAGGATAGCAATAACTAAAAATGGAAACCATAACTCAGTAACCAGAAAGGCAAGTGTCCCAATGCCTGGTAGCCGGCATAGAAGTTTTTCTCCTATAGATTCTTGGCTATACGAAAATATTTGATTAGGCAGAGCAAAGCCCAGGGCAGGTAAAGTGGCACAGTGGATAGAATGCTGGACATGGAGTCAGAAAGACTCATCTTTCTGAGTTCAAATCTGGCCTCAAACACTTGTTAGTTGTGTGACCTTGGGCAAGCCCCTGTTTGCCTCAGTTTCCTTATCTGTAAAATGAGCTGGAGAAGGAAATGACAAACCACTCCAGTATCTTTGCCAAGAAAACCCCAAATGGAGCCACAAAGAGTTGGTTACAAGTGAAAACAACTGAACAACAAGAGCAAAACCCAGTCTTTTGGCTCTTCTCCAACATAGTATCAACCACGTAAGTATCAAGCCTATACAAAAATTCAGTGAAAAATGTAAAAACAGAAATAACTTTGGTTGATGATCTTCTGATTATTAATACAAAATAATTCTCCAGCTGCGCTTAATGTTAATATTTTCTCTTTGTGATTATCTTAAGATTTTCCTATATACATTTTGCTTGTACACCATTATTTGCACGTTGTTTCTCCTATTAGAGTATAAGGTTATTGAGGGCAGGGACTGTTTTTGCCATATACATACATACATACATACATACATACATACACACACACACACACACACACACACACATATATATATGTATATATTCCTACTGCTTAGCACAGTGCCTGGCACATAGCAGGGACTTACTACTTACTTGTTCACTTGACTTGAGAAGCATTTGTCTCTGTCAAGGAGGGTGTCAAGTGGGATCAAAATGGAAGAGGATCTTCTTCTATAAATGATAAAATCCTATAGGTGTTTAATTTTCCATGAAATTCTGTTGATTACACCAATCAGTGCAGAACACTGCAGTATTTCCTCAATGAGATCCACAATAAGAAGAAACAAATGAAGAATTACTTTTTCTCCCTAACATGACACAAGTTGGAAGGCCAATCCCTTAAGCTGGTCCATCAGTGCAAACATCTTGGACAATTACTGCAGGTGGATAATAATCTGAGTTCAGAACTGAATAGGAGAAAATTACATTTGGGAAATTTGGGGAAATCAGCACTTCCTGAAACAAAACAATTTTTTTTTATTTTTTTTGGAGGAGGGAAGACTGGGCAATTGGGGTTAAGTGACTTGCCCAAGGTCACACAGCTAGTAAATGTGTCAAGTGTCTAAGGCCACATTTGAACTCAGGTCCTCCTGACTCCAGGGCTGGTGCTACTCACTGCGCCACCTAGCTGCCCTGACAAAACAATCTTTTTACACCAACATTCTTTTCATGGAATGAAAAGACCATGGAATATCAGCATCTCCAAAGAGTCAAAACTAAGCGGTTACCCAAAGAGCTATGGTGAGAGGTATATGAGGTGGACTAAGCAGGGTTGTAGCAATGAGTTACATGCAGGAAGTGGTATAAAAGATATCACCAAAGAGAGGTTGAGTTGGGATGAAAGTAATAATAAGCTGAGAAAAATGGCAACCACAGGGTGGGCACTGAGATGCCCATAGTGTTGAAGTATGGTGGGTAGGTAGCACAATGGACAGAGTGCAGAAGCTGGAGTTAGGAAGGCTTCAATTCTAATCTTGCCTCAGACACTGTTTGATCTTGCGCAGGTCACTCAATGCCTATTTGCCTCAGTTTCCTCCTCTATAAACTGAAAACAATCTTAATTCCTAGGGTCGGTGTAAGGATGAAATATTTCTAAAGTGCTTTGCAAACCTTAAAAGTGTTATGTAAATGCTAACTATCACTAAAGTGTTTGATATGATTAGGAGGACTGTCATCATAGTTGAAGTTCAGAATCAGTCAAGATGTAGGGATGCCTGTGGAATGAATGGTTTGTTTGACTTCCTGATTCTTTGATTTCCAGTCATTTTTGTCACTGTGTAGCTTTTTCACTCTGACTAGCTCTAGAGATAGCCATTATGGCCATAGCTGGAGTCTGCCAAGTGTCTTGCTTACTCAGCAACTTCACTGATTTATGCTACTCCACACTCCAACTACTGGGAGAAAGGTGGTGCCATTAATATGAAGTAGGGCCCTAGATGCTAATTTGTAGATTCCCCTCTGTTCCTGAATATTGGGGAACATGATTGCTAAATGAGGATCTGACCCAGTGCTGATGAAATGTGGGACTCTAAGAGGCAAAGCGAAAGTCCATTCTTGGCTGGATAATGTAGAGGACCTCATAGGTACAACAGTGACACTCGCAAAAGATGACTTCCTTTCCTCATTTCAAGCCATCTATCCAGCATCTCTGGCAATGTCACAGCACCCACATGTTTCTCAAATAGATCGTATTTTATCTGTAGCCATTAAAAATGACTTCAGAATGCGTCTGAAAGCATCCTACTGTGTTATACCAATGAGAACAGAAGAGAGCCAATTATCTCCTACCTTTGGAGATTCACACTTTATAATTAGGAGCCAATTAAAACAATGTTATGTTGCTGCCCAAATGGTCCTGCTCATGAGGGATTCAGGATGCTTGGATGGATGCAATGGATAATGGGAATGAGCTCTGCCTTTTGGCCACCTTAACACTGTGGGCTCATCATGCATTCAGCTGCCTTAGCAGGCAGGGGGAGCTAAGGTGGAGAGCCAGGCTGGCAGGGAGACATGCCTTTCATTCTCCTGTCAAGTTCAAACAGATGCTTTAGCCTTTCCAGAGGCCTGTTTCCCAAGGTAATATCAGAAGTGTTGAAACCAAATTATTGCTCAGCAGAAAGGTATTATGTTACATCCTACACACTCTGCTCATTTGCTGCAGTGTCAACTTCCAGCTTTATAGACAGAATACATTCTCCTGTCTCCTCTCCCTTTTTCTAGCTTCCCTCTACTGGCTGCTAGCTCTCCCTCCCTTTCATAGCACTCAAACAGGCTGCTATGCTTGTAACAAACACTGGGTGGATTCTTTAGTATGTGAATAAAGTACTGGAAACATCAGCCAATGCAGACAGTTCTGATTGTCTGCAGATGGGGAGGGCTCCCTTCTTGATTTTAGTCTGCCTCACATCTTAGAGTTCTAATGTTTACACTCAGTAAAAGTTATTGTCTGAAGAGTTTCTGCCTCCCCGCCTACTCCTCCCTCCTATGCCTTCCTCTGCAATATTTTAATATTTCTAGGGCTGTGAGGCCATTAATGTGGGTACTTCCTTTACTGACGCGTGTTGCAAATGCATCATATTGAGTGGATGTTCTTTATGAATTGCTGTGACTGAAGAATTTACTCCTATGTGTCCAATTTAGCAACAGAACTCTCTGACCATAGCTGGGTTGGACTTCAACCAATAGGCATGTGATCCATCATCAGATCCCAAGGCATAGCCTTTCTAGCTCAGGATACCCTGACAGAGCACACACACACACAGAGCTTAAGTTTAGATTCTGAGGACCCAGAGTCACTTCCATGCCATAGAGAAGTACACAGTTGAAGGCCCATTATACAAAGGCCAATTAATTTTCTACCACTTTTGAAACCCCCCCCCCCAGTGGAATCCCACCCCACTTTCTCCTGAATGATCCAACCTATGTTTTGTTTGAGGCACTGACTTTAGTCATATGAGTGCACCAGCATCTTTATTGGGAACATATTCCTGTTATAGTCCTGTGTGTCTGTCGATTTTTGTCCAATTTAAAAGTACTCTGTTACCTAAGTCAAAATGATCAAAACTAATATTACATTTACTACTATTTAGCAAGAGATAACAACGCACTTCCCTCATCACAGACACCTAGCACTTGGAACATTTCCAATTATCACTCATTCAGATTCAAATTCAGGGAAATAGAAAAGGGAACAAATATATTTCTTTCTCCAAAGGAGATATATTACTTTAGTACATTTTCCAAATGCAAAAGACTATCATGTGGTCAGTTTCTTTGTCAAACTACTTCTAAACAATCACATCAGATATCAGTAAGAATTAATACGTACTTGTTTCATCTGTATATACCAGTAATGGTCATACTCAAAAAAGAGATTGATAAGTTCCTTCGTTTAATCTTATGGGATGGCGTGTGTTTTTGTGTGTTTGTGTGTGTGTGTGTTTGTGTATGTGTGTGTTTGTCTATGTGTATGTGTTTGTATATGTGTGTGTTTGTGTATGTGTGTGTTTGTCTATGTGTATGTGTTTGTGTATGTGTGTGTGTTTGTGTATGTGTGTGTGTTTGTATATGTGTGTGTGTATGCGTGTGTGATATTAGGGGCCCATGTGGATGAAAGAGGAATGTATTTATTTGGGGAGGGAAAGAAAGTAAGCAATATGGCATTTTGGTGGTAGAGAAGAGGTATCCATTTCTGTTGTCCTTGGGTGCTATTTATTCAAGTTATCCTTGGGTGCCTCTGTGTCCTTTCTGTTGTGTGTCCCCAGGGCCATCTTATATGTTCGTTCATGTGCAGAGAATGTACGAGGGTGGGGCAAGAATAGAGGCGTATTTTCTTTTGGCAGTAGCTATGTCCTTGACAACAGTTCTGGAGCCTATCTCCCCATCCTCGTGTATACTTGTTTCAGTGGGTATTAGACCTTGATGGTGTGAGTGAATCATGTATCACGGCAAGCAAAGGTTAGCAGAGGATCTGTTAGAAGAGGCCCAGTGTTTAAAATGAGGTAAGTGATGTTATCCCTATACTTGTCCTTTTCAGACCATATCTGGGCCAATGTGTTACATTCTGGTTATCTCATTTTAGGAAGGACATTGGTCAACTGGAGAGTGTCCAGTGGAAGGTAACCAGATAGTAAAGGACCTTGAGCCAATGAACCATGTTGTTATTGTTGTTTACCCTATGTTTTTGAAGAGGACCAGTGACATCACATTGGGCAACATCTTGCTCATTGAATTTAAGTGAGGCAGAGTTGCGCAATGTCAACCTCACTCTTTTTTCCAGAGTCATTGAAGTCTAATGGCAGGACAAAAGTCAAGACAACTGATGATGACCCAGGATGTGGTGGATGACCTTGGAGTCTTTGCTGTCTGACCGAGCTCAAAGCATTCCATGGCATCTGCTTCAGCTACCCTCATGGCCATTGGAAGGAATTGTTCTTGTCTGTCCATTCTGCGGGGGGAAGTTTTCACATACTTGGGGTAGACAACCCCCTAATTCACCAACAGGTTTGAAGCCTATCAGGTACCCTCAGCCTGGTTTAGCCCATCTGCCAAGATGGTTTACTGAGGTGTGAATGCTCTGCATGTTACAACTTCTTGGAGCCACAGGTGAGAGTTGGGTGACTGGTGGATATCAAAGGTCATGAGCAGCTCTGAAAAGGCTCAGCAAGACCTCACACAAGAGGTGCTAGTTCTCCTTGATCACCTCCATAAAGCCAAATGAACCCTATAAGGAACGGATGAAAGAAGTGGGCCTGTCTAACCTGGAGTGGAGAAGGATCAGAGAGCACATGATCAATGCTTATGTATTTGGAGGACTGTCATGTGGCAGAGGTATCAAATTGTTCAGGTTGGCCTTGAAGGCAGAACTAAGCACTATGGGTGATATGTTAGAGACTTGAATTAAGGCTTGATGCAAAAAACCCAAAACAAAACAAAACAAAATAAAGCCCTTCCTAAAAATTAGAGCTGTTGAAAAATGAAATCCCCTTTGCTGAAGCTCTGTCTAACAACAGAGGCTGGATGGCCAGCCCCTACCAGCTGTTCTTGAAATAGCCACTCAGGTCCCTTCACACTCTGAAATGTTGGGGAGTGGGGGGCAGGCATGGAAGGGAGGTACAATCTTGTGTAACCTGCTATTTACCAGTGTTTCTGAGACCTGAAGTGTGTGTGTGTGTGTGTGTGTGTGTGTGCACGCGCTTTACCCAAAGCAACGTTTTAGTATACAATTTTAATATTAACGAACCCAGGATTTGAGTAGCCAGAGCTGAGGGGTGCTGTTTGGGACATCTGTGGTTCCCAGGGTCTCTCTCCTGTGTTGTGTATAGCAGGATATATGTAAATCAGACCCACTGATGTAGCACACACTAGAGACAGAATGCTCACAGCTTATAAACAGGAGTTGTACTATTTATAAATCAGTAAGACTAATTAATAAGTGAATAAGAAATAGCCGGCAGGACAAATCACAGAAAATAAAAAAGAACACATTTATTCCATTGTATGGTTTTTTTTTTTTTCATTTCCACTCCCTAATTTTCTCTTGTGGCTTAAGAACCTCCTTAAATGCTGCTGTTGGGACCGATCACGAAGGCGAGCTCAGAAATGCCAGGGGCGCCCTCGATGCTGCTCGGCGATCCTCCCGCCGTCTCACGGCGACTCCTCATTGCATTTCCCCAAACACAACTCTTGCTTTTCTCCCTCTTCTCAGCACAAGCGGGACCGTCTAGACCGCCGAGGAGACGGAGACCATCAAACATTCACTCCGTGTAGACAACGGCTGTAAAGCACTTTGCCACCCTTAAAGCGCTGTTGCTGCTGTAGCTGTCCCCTTCTGTCCCATCGCCTCGCTGAGGCTGCGCTCTTGCCCCGGCCCCTCGCACCTTTCCCCTCCCGCCCTGTCCTCTGTGGCGCCTTCTTTGTCCCTCTGACTGACCATTAGACTCCCCAGAGGTAGGTTCTGTTATTCCCATTTTACTGAAAAAAAAATTGAGGCTCCTCCGACTACATGACAGGCCGTGGTCACCCGGATGGAATGTTTCGGGAGTAAAATTCAAACTCAGGCCTTCCTGACCGGAGCCCGCTGCCTGTCCGCCATATAGTTTTGTCTTTTGAACCGCAGGATCATAGATTTGAGAGCTAGAAGAGACTTCATATGTAACCCGGTCCAATGACCTAACTTTATTGCTCAGACATGGGAATGACCCGTCCAGGACCACTCTAGTAAGAATTAGGATGTTAACCGAGGGCCTCTCATTGCAAAGCTAGAGCCGTCTCCACAGCCCCTCTGTCAAGTCTCTCTCTCCATTTCCTCTCTTTGCTAATGGCGTCACTCTTCTCCCAGTGCCCTGGGGCCCATCGCAGGCTCCTTCCTGTTCCATGTTGTCAAGATGTGATCAGGAACCCGGACCTCAGTATTTATTAGATCGGGAAAAATGGAAAATGGAAAAGCATAAAGATGCCAGCTCCAATCGCCAGAATTCCTTGGAGAAAGTTAAGGGGAGTAAAGAGCTGTTACCACGAGGAGGCACAGTATCCATGGCATCTAGGGTGGAGAGGGTGACTGCCGATGCTTGTGTTCCAAGCACACCGCTCAGCTACACTGTTCTGCCGACGCCTCTGGCCCGGCTTATGGCAAAGGTCTCTGATTTTCTCTGCCTTGTCTCTGCTGCGAGCCATCCTGTATACGCTGCAGATGAATTTCCGTCATGCGTTGAAATGATCAGGTCACCCTCTGCTCTCCCTCCTGTAGTCTGGCAGTCAAAGAATTCCTTGAGATGGCCTCAGGCTACTTTTGCTGCCTGAGCTCTTAAGTGAACCTTTCCTCCGGTCTAACTAGTCTCCACACTGGCTCATGAATGTTTGATGTATTCCTCTTCCCTCCCTGCCCCCATTTGTGTCTTTGTTTATATCCTTTTGCCGGCATAGCCCCCTTGGAGGCAGATCTCTTAAGGCAGGACAAATCTCCAGTGACGAACTGCGCAGACCCATGGAGAATGAAACTTCATTTCTCATCAGAGCTCTTACACAGTCTAAATTCCAGAGTGAGACTGCTCATGGTTGTAGGGTTTGAGGAAGGTGTGGATGGGCATCAGAGAGGAGGATGAGGAGAGAGGGTTACGGTAACAGCACCAGGGGTGGTGGAAATGGTGTCAGGTGTGGCTCTAGGAGGCAGCCAGAATCGTTGTCCAACACAATGGGGCCTGGCAGCAACCAGAGTGGAAGGTAAGCCTGATCCTTAGTGGACTTCCCTTCTGGTCATGAATCCAGGCAGCCAAGGGAAGCTTTGCTTTCTTATTCCACATTGTCTTTTTCTTCTGTTCCATTCTTTGGGGAGAAATTTAAAGTGAAAGTCTCCTGTTCCCTTGAAAATGCCCTTTACTCTTCAATGGCATTTTTTGTTAAGCCTGATTTTGTTTACATAAAAAAGAAATTGATCCCTATTGTGCTAAGTATTTAATTACCACCAGAATGTGCAAGTGGGATGGCTCTGGGTGTCCTAGCTACACAGAGCTATCTGCTTGGAGGGTGGCCTTTCTGAGTTGGTCGCTAGATGCCACCTGGCAGCACATAAGTTGATATTTTTGTTTGAATTTTTATCAACAATCCAGTCAATCTCCCAATAGGCAGAATCTTAAAAATCGAGCCTGGGCTTTTTTCTTTCCTTCTGGAAGAAGGAGCTAATCATAAAACAGGTATTACTGGTTAGGAGAACCTGGGGCTAGGTAATTTCCCCTTCTATTAATCCACCAAAGAGAAGCCAGAAACGGGAAGAAGAGAACTTGGTGGTCAGAATAAAAGGCCCCACTCCAAGCTGGCCTAGGTGGGTACAGATAAGTGTGGTCTGGGAGGTTTTTGTTTTTGTCTCTTTTGTTGAAGGAAGGGCAGTGAGGAATGAGTTTGCCAGATAACTACAGTAACATCTAGTGGCTCCATTGACCTGGTGTGGCCCCCTTACTCTCTCTGCCTTGCAGCATCCTGGCTATCCTTCAAGACCCCACTTACATGCTCCCTATTGTCATCACTACGGGATGGGTGATGTTATTCTTCATACAGGCTAATCAAGGTAGTTGGGGATCAGTCATCTGCTTCATGACTTATTCTGGCTTTATTCATCAGAAGAATCAGAGGATCCACAGAATTTGAGATTTGGACAGCATTTCACTGGAATTCACAAACAAAAGGTATGGTACTTGGCAAGAGGCTGTTCATCGTCTGCTTGAAAACCTCGAAGGGGCATGAACTGCCCAGCTGTTCAAACACCATCCAGCAGTACCTCAGGCTTTGAACTTACAAACATCACAGCATTCCCAGGACTCTGGCATTTTTGTCATTTTGCAGAAAGCAAATATCTCCAGAGTTTTCAAGATTCAGCGTTTTCCAAAGCATGTGGAAGTGGACAGCAGGAGTAAATCAGTGTTCCAGAGGCCAGAATGAACACCTTGTACCAGTCTGACTGGCCCTGCTCTGCTAATTGGGCAATGCAAGCTTCATTGTCTGGTTCAGTCTCATAGACCTTAAGACTAAATGTGGTAGCCGGGGGATGGTAACAGGCTTGCACATTTTGTTTAAGCACAGGAGGAAGTTCAGATTTAACTCTGAAATGCCAACATCCATCTAAAAGGGGCATTTTAGAAGCAATTAGTGTTGGTTATTGATTTGAAATGAATGAGGAGTTGTATGAATATGTCTAATCATACCACTAATTGGACATTGGTGCCATAATATTTCATAGCTTAATGGTAATGCTGGTGGAACTCTTTATTTATTTGGGAGATGCTAAGAGAAATTGTGGCATGTTATACAGAATTGGGAAAAACATTTACCACCTCTATGTAGTCCTAAATTCTCAGCTCCCAACATATGTTCATACAGAAATTTAGGGGAAGGCCTAAGGTCTTCTGTGACCTTGAGCCAACACAGCCTACAAGCAAGGATGGTGTTTGCAGCAATATTTCCTTGTGAGCTATCTACAAAATTGTGGAAATGATGTTCAAACACCACACATTTTACTGTGCACTTGCAAATGTCAAGGCATTGCCAGGGTTTCTGGTATTGTGTCACATTGAGGAAAGCAAAATTGTCTGGAGTTTTCAAGACGCAGTCCTCCCCAAAGCATGTGGGATGGGCAGTGGTAGGGAATGTTCAGAGCCTGGAACCCAGGGAGGCTGCTTACTGTGCAGGTTTTGGTTGTTGATGTCCATCTAGCAGTAAGTTCTAAGGAGGGAGTCCTGGCTCTGGACTAAGGAGGCCTCTGAATTTCAGGTTTTCCATTTAACTACGTGATCTGAGGAGATCCTCTTCCCTGGTCTGGGCATCAAGACAGCCATTGAACTGAAGGCCTCTGAAGGAAGGCCTGTTGGCTCTTTTTGTGGCTGAAAGAACAGTGAGCAAATTCATGAATTTTCTTTGTATTCAATCTCTGTCTGAAAGCTTATTGTTACTTTTCGTATATAGGTTTGTGTCTGGGTGGGAGGTCAAAGAGGCAAAATTCCTTGGGAATTAAAAATTTCCTTTAATTGAAGTAATAAATACCAGGAAAAATCTGAAAATGCTTTCATTCATTAGTCACCACCATCAAGGCACAACTTCTTAGCTAAGCAATGAATGAATAAAATGTATTTAGTATTTACTATGTGCCAAGCACTGTGTTCAGCCTGGAGATGGGGTTACAAACAGAAAAACTCTATAATCCCCACTCTCCAGGAGCTCAGATTCTAGTTAGGGGATATTCACACCACTAAGAGGTTTAATTCTGGGATTGATGGCAGGGCCCAGGGGCCTGAAAGGTGTAGCAGCAAGGCAAATGGTGAGGCCCACTCATCTGCCATCTTACTAGGATTGTTGTTGGTGGCACCTTACTCATGCTAGAAATGTGAGCAGCCATGTTCACAACCCATGATTATCAGAAAGGGCTGAGCAGGTCTGTAGGTCATAGTGGAGAGCAGGTTTTGGCTTTCTTCTCGTAAGGGTGGGGATAGAGGGTCAACATTCGTCAAGGTTGCAACTAGGCAGTGGGGACTGGAGGCTGTGGAAGGGAAGGGAAAGGCCTTGGCTGCTTCTGTTGTATCCTTGGCTGCTCCATTTGGATCTGAGGTGAGATAGGCCTGGAGGGGGGCTGAAAAATCTCAGCAAAGAAATACATTTCAGAAAGAAAGTCTAAGGAACTAGATAATGTCCTATTCCACTGAGTGTACATTTGTCCTTTGGGCACAAGCATATTTGATTGTTGCCCTCACATTTCCAGATGCTTTCCCCTAACTTGAGTTAGGGGGTCAGATGCTGAGTAGCCAAGCACTGGTTATACTTTGAATTCAAATTCAGTAAACATTTATTAAACACCTACTGTGCTTAATGAAGGGTTTAGTTTGGATGTAGTATCCTACACTTATGGAACTCACAAATATGGCTGACTGTTATACATAAGAATACATATGATCCATTGACCTCCAGGTTCCCATTTCTCTTTTCTAATGAAGCTTGACTCCTGGAACCCAGCATTTCCCTTCACATCTTAACAATGAAAATAAGGTAAACTGAAGCACAAGTTTCCAACCATGATCAATTTATTGGTAAAGTGGAATCTACCAATAAATAAACTGGAAGCCCAAACGAGGGGGACAGTTTTCTTTTCTAAGTTTTGGGGAGTACAGAACAAAGAACAGAGCAGGTAGGCTGAGGATAATGTGGTTGGTTATGTTGCTGAGGTGAGGGGGACCATGTGATTGGTTGGAAGTTTGGTAAAGAAAGGCTAGCAACGATCTCATCCTTCTTCCCTATGACTAAGGAGTGTTCACTGTTTGAGTCCACCTTGCATGATAGTGGGCCAGATGTTTGGGCCGGCCTTGAAGAATGGAGTCTTGGTGTAAAGCTCTTAGGCTCAGCTGACTCCCTTGTGTTTGCAGGCATCCCCCCCCCCCCCCACCAAGGTCAGCTAACTCCCTAAGGCAATAATAGATTAGTGACTCCAAAGAGGACTGGGTTTGTAAAATTAACCCATTATAGACCAGCTGAATTCTCTGAACTAATCCAGAGATGAGGAGCCATGACTTAAGCAATTTCAGGACCTAAACCAATTAACTGCAAATAGGATCAATAAGAAAATGACAGAGAATCAATATATCACTATCGATCATGCTCAGGCATAGCTACAACATACATATTGATGCACACTGCTGAACACCTCCTGGTTCTGGTAGCTCCAAGCCCCTTTCAATTCCTGTGACCGACACAACAAAGCCAGATATTTATACCAATAGTGCTTGACAAACGTCATCCTCTTTGAAACTTTGAGATAGTCCTTATCGCCTCATTTTACAGATGAGGAAACTGAGGGCCAGGAAGAGGTTGACTGATTTACCCAGGGTCACCCTGGCAGCAAGAGACACAAGTAGGAATCAAACCCGGTTCCTTAACTCTGAGCACAGGAGGTTCCTGCATACCTGCATTCCTGCATACTCCAACTTTATCAACTGATGACTTTGCTTCCTATTTTACTAAGGGAATCAGTGGGGCAGTGAGGCAGCTCAGTGGATAGAGTCAAGGAGGGCTGAGTTCAAATCCAGCCTCAGATACTTATTTAGCAATGCCTCAGTGTCCTCAGCGGATAATAATAGCCCCTACCTCCCAAGACTGTCATGAGCATGAGATGAGGGAATAATTGTGAGCACTGAGCACACTGCCTGCTGTGTAGTGAGTGCTATATACCTATTAGCTGTCATTATGGTTATCCTCCATCACAGGCCTCTCAGCTTCCCTGCTCCGCACATCCGCACCCCTCTCTAACTTTTGTGTTCGCCTTGCTCTCCGAAGGGGTGGCCCCTCTTCTTGTCAAGGATGATGCTCTTACTGGTGCCCTTTATCTGGTCTCTCCCCTTGTCTGCTGGGCACTTACTTCCTGGGCATTCTCCCCTCCAATTTCCCTCTTTCTCCCAGCTCCTTTCCTGCTTCTGACAAAGAATGTATCTATTTCCCCCCAGACTTAAGAGACCTCCCCTTCTCTGACACATCCGTTGCAGTCTTCTTTTCTTTCCCTGAAAAAATTCCTGGTGGGTCTCTTCTTGCTATCTACACTGTTGACCATCCACTCACTCCTCAGCCTTTCACAGTTAGACTCCCCACCCCAGCTATGCCTTGCAGAAACTGCTCTCTCCAAGGTGACTGGTGATCTCATCCCCCCCACGTCTGATGGCCTTCCCATGCTCCATCCTCTCTCATCTGGCTGCAGCTCTGGATCCTCCTGGCCAGCCTTCCCTCCTCCCTCTCTCACCTCGGTTCATAGGATGCTTTTGGTCCTCCAGCCTGTCTGAATGCTCCTCCCCTCTCCTTCCCCGGTGGATGTTTCATTGTCTGCCTGCTAGGCCAGTGACCTCCAAGGTCTCCAAACAAAGGGCAGATGACCACTTGGGGAGTGGGTTTCCCCAGAGACAATTCTTGTTTCAGGATGGCCTTCTACAGTAACAGCAGTATTATTACACATTATATACATTACATATATCCCAGGAGGCCCCTGGTGTAATGATAGCAACACTAGCTAGCATTTATATTGCACTTTAGGGTTTACAAAGTCCAAGTTATCTCATCTCACCCTCACCACAACCCTGTGAGGTAATGGCTATTACTGTCCTTAGTTTACACAGATGAAGAAACTGAGACGCATAGAGGTTCAATCCCTTGTCCAGGGTCACACAGCTAGTAAGTGCCTGAGACCAAATTAGAACTCGGGTCTTCCATATGCCCAAGGCTCATGCTCTATCCATGGTGCGGCCGACACCCTGCCCCCGAGCCCTGCAGAAATCCTTTCCTGCTGTGAGTCTGTGGTCCCTGATCCTCTTATGCACCTCAACCCCCTGTACTCTCCCCCTTCAGGGCTCTTGTTGGCTCAGATGAGTTCATCTCCATCCAGATGATGCCCAGATCTATTTATCCAGCTCTAATCTCCCCCGAACTTCAGTCCAGAACTGCCAAGTGTTGGCTGACCTGGGTCTGACCATAGCAGGCCCCTGTTCCCAAACCTTTCACGCTACCTAGCAGTTCTACAAGCTGGGTCCAATTTCCCTTTCCCAAGTTATTTCATGTCACTTTCCTTCATGTGTTTTTATTTCAGCCACACTGATGCACTGGCTGGTGCTTGCCTCAGCACCCCAACTCTCATCTCGGTATCTTTGCATGAGCAATCTCCTTTGCCTAAAATGGATTTGCTCATCACTTGCCCCTTGGATTGTCCTCTTCCTTCAAGGCTTAGCTCAGGGCGATTTGTTCCCGGAAGCCTTTCTGGTCTTCCTCCACCCCCTCCCCCAACCTTGCACTTCTTAATCCTCTCTCCCACCTCAGTTTATCTTGTATTTTTACTTATTTCTGAAGGTGTCTATAGAGTGATTTGCCCAAGGCTGAGCAATTATCAGAGGCCCAGAGACATACAGCCATTGTCCAAGGTGGCACAATGGTCAGAGTTGGGGCTAGCTTTGTGAATGTCCAGTTCATTGCTCTTTCTTTCCCACAGCCTTCCCCTCTTTCTGAGAATGAGCTTGAGACAATTTTTTGGCCCTGACTGCCAGTCAGGCCCTGGTTCAGGAGCCCAGGGGCCTCAGCATTATGCAGGCTGTCTCCTCAATGTCCCTATGATGCTACTTTCTCTTCTTCTCTCTCTGCCACTCCCCTGGGCCAGTGTCAGATCTCTCTGTCTCTCCAGCCTACATTTCTCAGGCATCTGGGATGGCAGAGTTATTTCAGAGGCTACTACTTTCTGTTTATCCAGGTTAATAGAGCCAGAATCAAGGGTCAAGTGCAGAGACCAGAGGTCTCTACTTCATGAGCAATTGTACCAGCAGCCCCAGGCAGCCAAGGGGTCAGGTTCATCTGTCAAGTTAACCCTTTTCAGGCCAGGAGAAACTGGCTTATTAAATGGGGTCCTGGCCACATGGACTCATCCATGCAGCTTTTAGATAGCTCCTGGGATGTGTTTCTAAATCAGGAGATGTAGCTTCTGTTGAACCTAACGAACCACTGAAGGCTTCTGGGCCTGGCTTGTGTTAAAGCCCAGGGAGCTGAGGCATTCATGGTAATCCCAGGATACTGGGGGTCAAAATGGAATTTGGCTGGCTTCATTTAAGGTCAGGTATAAATTCAGGGGATTCTGAACTCTCCACCCTGATGCCTTTTCCTGCTGCCCTCAAATGCCCATCCCCTTCCCTGCTGAACCTCTCCCTCCTTGTCTCCTGTGCCTCTTGGCTCTTCAGTTTTTTTTCAATTACCTGGCACTAATATGTATTCATTACAAGTCAGGCTAGTTTGGCTTCCCCAGGAGGTAAGGACTTTGCTAATGTTAGATAGCAGAGAAGAAGTCTGCCTCAAAAACATGCACAGAATGCAGCCAGGTGCAGTGAAATTGCATTGACTCTGAGAGAGGTCAAGGAGAGAGGGGAGGTATAAAGGCAATCAGTAAGTGAGAAGATCTCCAGCCCCGCCTCCCTGTCCATTTCAATAGGCTTCTGGTGGGGTTCCAGGTGGGGCCAATGAAGGGAGTCTGATTAGATCTTCGCTCCTAACTTGTTTGTATTTGCTTATAACTTGTTTGTAATTTGCTCTGAAGTTCAAGTTGCTGGCTTTTCCTCCTGAACTAAGTGAGTTTATATGTGTATGTTGGATTAAAGTAAGAATGGTAACCCCTTTACATTGCTTTCCTTAGTAAAACAGATCAAAAGAACCTGTGCTGGCAGCATTCTTGTTGTTGAACTTGTGTTGGTCTTTCACCCCCACAACAGCAGCTAGCTGAATTGTTGCAACAGGAGGAGAGAAGAGGACAAAGGAGGGGAGGAGAGAGGAGGAGAGGGGATAGAAGGAATCAGGAGAGGGAAGAGGAGGGGATAGTAGAGCGCGGAGAAAGGAGAGGGAAGAGGACAGGGGAGAGGAGAAAGGAGGGGAGAAAGGAGGGGACAGAAGGAGAGGGGAGAGGAGTAGAGGAAAAAGGATGGGAGAGGAGAGGGGCTGGGTTTTCAGAGGATGACCCAAGTGGTGCTACCTCTGGCAGGTGCCAAGCTGGAAAGCCTGTAAGCACAGCCAGGGAAGGACCAAGTGTTGGGCCTATGAGGACTGGCCCAGCTGTATCACTCACTGGGTTCATGGCAGGGGGATGACTTTTTCAGCCAGCTATGGAGTTCACCGCTTAATTTTCACTTGCCTTTGAAATGCCTCTGGTATCAAATATGCATAATGCCCATTTAGCTATCTGTCAATATGTCTATGTGCCTCACCCCCAGGCAGGTGACAATCCATCCTCTTCTTAGATGTTCCCAGATACCTGCTCCCACTACTAGAAAACCAGTTGGCTGATGCCAGGGCTGCCATGTCAGTTTTGTGTCCATGTAGGAAAAACAGTGGGAAGAGTTTAAGAGGTCATCTAATCCAATCTCACTTGCTTTTTTTCTATTCTTTTGTTATTATTTTACTTTTTACTTAAGTCTCTTTTTCTTCGCAGTACAGTAATTTGCCAGGTAAGGATCACAAGATCTAACTCTCCCTGGCTTGCCAATGTATGCACTCACCTGTCTGCTGTGAGGGAAGAGGGAATGTTTCATTAACTTGACTCCAGACCCATCATTAGCCAGAGTTCCTTTTTGTGACCTTTTCATTTGCATTCTTGTAGTCCTCAAATATATTATTCTCTTCATTCTTCTTCCCATCATTTTATAGTGAATGAGATAAATGAAAAGCCTTAGAAACAGAGTCTGAGTAATCAACAATCAATTTATTAATGAGGCTAGATGATAATCAATCTATTGATGGTCAGTGGTTTCAGTAACCAAAGATAAAACCATGCCGATCAATGAATGCTTAAACACCTTTGGAAAAGGAGGCTCCTGGACAGATAAAAATCAACTGTGATTGGTGAATAATTAATGAGGAGGTAGACTTTCAAATGAGGAGGTGGATTGAAAATGTTTAGCTCCTTCAGCTGAGAATCTGGTTTAAGCATGAGACTCAGCTGCCTCCAGCAATTTGGACAAAGGAATCCACCTCTACCCAGACCAGTTTGGTTGGTTTTCTCCTTCATGAGCTGGGTTACCCTTAACTTCACTGGAGGGGTACAAGAACATGGGCTTAGTGCTTTGGGGCTAGAATTCACCTAGACTAGATTCTGTTGACACACTAAACAGAAATAAGGTCTCCTAGTTGGGTGGGGTCACACCCAAGGTCAAGGAGCTCCTTCCCTTGAGGATTTGGGCAACCTCGCCTATCAGCAAGGTCCTTCAGAGACTGACTGGCTTACAGAGGTGGTCCCTGAATGAGGAAATAGAGAAAAAGCCTTAATCCTAATTCCATAATTGATTATTAATATAATAGAAAACAATAGCTTCTCTCATGAGGAAGCCGCGACCCAGAGAGGGGAAGGTTCTTGACCTGAATCATCTAGGTAGCAAGTAAAAAAAAGGACAAATACACCAACTCTACTTGACTTTCATTGAGTACACTTGTTGCGGGAGAGAATATCTGATCAGGTGTGGTACTTGTCCTCATGGGGCTCCCAGTCCAGTCAGGGATCCAATACCAATCTAGATGGCCTGACAGTAACAGCCAGTATTGCATAGTAAGTGTCCCAGAGATTGGCGGTTGTGTGAAATCTTGGGGGGGGGGTGGTTATTAGGAGCTTCCTGAAGGAGTGGGCTTTTTGTGTTAAGCTTTTGAGGAAGGGCAAGGAATCTACAGACAAAGAAGGGGAACCAGGGAGGGCATTCTGCACAGCCTGATCAAAGCCAGAGGCTTGGAGATGCATAGAGTGTCTGGGAGGAGTACAGGAGAGTAGTGCCTAGATCCACAAAGGGGAGGAATAGGGGTAAACATTGGAAAGGTAGGATGGTGATAGATTGTGGAGGACTTCCAATTCCTCAAATTCCAGAGCAAGAGACTCAGTTCTTGAGTGGAGGAGTGATGTGTGTAGACATCTGGGTAAGAAAGATTCTCTTGGAAGCCTCATGAAGGACAGGGGTGGAGAGATGGGAAAATTCAAAAGGAGGCTTCTGCATGAGTGCCATCAGGGAGTGATGAAGCCTTGTATCCTCAGGGCTTGTCTTCAGTTTGATCATGATTGGTCTTTGGCCTTGTCTGAACCTTCTGTTCTGGGTTCTTTTCTCACCTTGTTGGCTCCTCCTTCCCAGTACTCCACTCCATATTGGGAGCCCATTGCTCCCATGCTTCTTGTCCAAGCATGAGATGTCTTTTATTTTAACAGGGAGCTATATGTCTCCCACCCTTTTAAATCTCAGGAAGCCAGTGTAGAAGAGGAACACTATAATGCAAGGAAGGAAGAGATCTCACTCACTCCCCCTACCCATAAGAGCAATGTCGACCCTAATAAGAACATTTCATCCTGTGACATGAATTTAGTCTTACCCAATGTGAACAGTAAGTGGTGGGCTCCAAGGCTCTATCTCATTCCAACTGGAGCCAGAGCAGTCTCTCTGTTACTGAGGTGGGCCTTGATTCCAGTGCCAGGGGTCCCATAGTCTCAGTCCCTGTGGGGCCTTTGAGCAGACAGGAAGGAAAACAGAGAATAGGACCTTTTTAACTTCAGCTGTCTTGGCAGATACCCAAGAGGACTTCCATTTGCTGAATTCAGGAATTATTTTCTGATATCTTCATTTGGAACTGCTTTGGATTAAACTTTGATCAGAGCACTATGAGAGGGGAGAGCAGGTCATTCAAATAGAAGACCATTTTTAAAATTCAAGCCATTAAAAAAAAGATGTTCCAGTGTTAAGGATTATTATTTAATGAGTTCTTGTCTTAGTTAATTATTTATGTTAGATACCTTATATTCTTAACGTGAGGAAATTCATTTTGACATGATGCTGTCAAACTTCCTCATAACTGTGTGATAACAGAAAGAGTGTGGGAAGAATCTGGCCTCGTAGATTAATTGAAACTTTGGAAATTATTTTTTTCTTTGCTTTTGAGAGTCTTACTCACCTTTCAAATACCTAGGACTTGCAGACAAAGTAATATTATGTGAGTCTGAATTAAGCTAACTGGCATTTGGAAGTAGATAGAGCTGTCTCATTTCATCTTTATAGATTGGAGTGGGAAATGAAGCAGGACCCATCACTTCTTTGGCAAATCATTGATGGGCATTCTGGCTTCTGTTTAGTGCAGAGCAACCCAATTATGCATTTCCCTTTGTGGTCACAGGCTAAGCCACCCAAATGAAGTCGTAGGGATACTGAGCCATGAAATGAGCTCCACATTTGGCCTCTTTCTCATGCAGGATAGATAATTGTCAGCATTATTTATAGATGGTGCCACTGGCTGCTCCTGTTACCTGTGGGGTGGAGGTGTGCAGAAGAGGGCCCTCCTGTTCTGTGGGTTTGTGGTCTCAGGCAGGTGACGCCCATGTTATTTCAGCACTTTTCACAAAAGTGTGTTTAGGAAAAGCTTTGCATAAAACAAATTTGGAAACTGACTCACTCAAAGTGCATTTGAGAAACATGTTTGTGGTCAGAAGATCAGTCCAGGATGGTTATAACAATTCTTGATGACAACCTCAAAAAGCCAGTACCTAGCTTAGTGTCATGCACAAAATAGGCACCTAATAGATACCTGATGAATTAGATTGAATCAAAGAGTTGCTGGAGGGATTCTCCACACCTGTGGAATCTCAGCTTTCTGATTTATTGAGGTAAGGAGAGCTTGCAGACTACCATTATGCTGAGGGAGAATCCTTTTGTAAAGCCAGAGATTTTCTTGTAAAGCAAATTATCGCTATATGGTTTAGTGAAGAGAGCCTTGGATTTGGAGGCAGAAAACCTGAGTTCAAATCCAGGTTCACTACTTGATTCCTATAGGGCCTTGGACAGGCCACTTCCACTTAGGTATGTCTAGATGTCCTTGAAGGTTCGTTCTGACTGGAAATCCTCTGGTCTGATTTTTATAATGAATCTGAATTTGCCTCTTAGGAATTTGTTTTAAGTGGGACTCTATTGCAGTGCCTCATAATGAATATGATGATCAGATAAGATAGTGATGACAGGTATCCGTCACTCAAAAAGGAAAATGCCTGTTTAGATGTTTGGGGGGACAAGAGTGAGATAGAGAAATGGACTTCAAGTCTTTTCACACTTGTATGCAAGGTCCTCTAGATCGGGGTATATTCCATTATCCCAACCTATCTCATGGTGTAGTCTAGGGCTGTCCAAAATGCGGTCAGCAAGCATAAAAATTTACATAAATGCTTTAGTAAACAAAGCTGAGCTACTGCAGAGCTCTCACTAAAATGGCAAATCAAAATATATTGTCTATTGTTTCAATAAAAACCTGAAGTTGGGCAGCCCTGGTCTAGTCTCATGCTCTTTGGATAGGAAAGTGCTCTGCTGGTTCGATTATTAACCAACTTTTCTCTCAGTCAGAGACTTACTGTGGGAAAGGCAGCAAGAGCGGAGTTTGATGGTGGAGGGGAGATAGCTGTGGCCCTAGTCCCTTCTGAACAATTACCACTCACGGCAGTGTGGTCTGTGGTGCCTTCTGTTTGGGATAAGGTTGGCAATTCATATAGCTCTGTGCTCTGGGAGGTGGCAGTGCTAAGTGTAGATAAGGGAAGTACCAGTCGATATGGTCCAGACAATGCAGATGACTCATGGTACTTGCCTTCTTGTCCTAAATGGGGCACCTCTTTCTCTCTGATACAGTCACTAACTGGGGATGGGGTGGGGTTGTAGTTTTACCTTTCTTCATACCTGTAGCTCCTAGCATGATGCCTGGCACAGAGTGTACTGACTGCTTTTTGCCATCACAGCTCTGAAACTGTGAGGGCTGAGATGTTCTTTTTCTTTAGAGGATCTTGGAGACAGATGAAGTCATTTTGCTGTTCACCTGGACCAGGCTGCTGAACTGCCAGGCTATTCTCAGGAAACGACTTCCATGATGAGCAGGTTGAGCAGTTGGTCCCTTAAATTCTCTGTTAGCTTCAGTCTTTTTTGCTTTCAGCCTCTGGCTGGGTTTGTGTGATACTGCTCTCTCTGAAGCTGGGGTGCTATGGAGCACTTTCTGCTAGGGCAATGACCCTGAACTTAGGATGGACAGAAGCTTCTTCCCTGTGACTTACATGGAGCCAGAGCTCTCAGATTGTTTGTCGCCTTTGGGCAAGAGAAGGGAGAAGCCTTGGATCTGCTGTTGGATGAATCCTAGCTCTTTCTAAGTCAGTCCGCCTTGTCCTAGGAGTGATTAGTGCCAACATACTCAATATTATTTCCCCTACTCCTTTGGGAATCTTATTTGTCTGGGTGTCTGGGAGTTGACGTGTGAAGGTAAGTTATGCCTAGAAAGCTAGATCACCTCTTCACATGCAATCGAAATGTTTTAGCCTTCCACAGTTTCCACAGTTCCATCTGAATATCTCTGCTACATCTCTGTATCTTTGTTTTCAGCCCCAGCAGACCTTTAGCTTTTGCTGGAATCCCACTGGGTGCTGTCTCTTAGTCTTAAATGATGGAAGCTGGTTTCATCACTGGTTTCTCTTCAGTTTCTTATTCACGACTTCTTCCAAAGGCTCAATTCAATGGAATCCAAGTTCCTTCTGGTGTTATCATTTGTTACTAAGCCAATCACCGTGAATGGGTAGCATCATCTGGTTTGACCAGTCTGGAAGTTCTCAATGTCAAGTTTCCTGAATGTATGGCCATATCTGATGCTTGTTTCAAACTGGTCCATTTCAGAAGTAACAGGAGATACAGTTGGGCACAACATCTACCCCATATGAGACATAGGCAGGCTGACTTAGAATTATCTGGTTTCCCAAAATGGTTTTGCATTCATTCTTATAGAGCCAGTCTTATATAGATGTTGAATTTTTAATAAGAGCTAGTGATTTGCATAAGTGACTTCTATAGACTTCCCTAAAGATAGTTAAGACACCAAGCCCCCATGATCCCAAGGGGATTGATGACTGATCTCCCATAGAGTTATAATTTTCAAGCCAATCTGAAGTCTCCTGTCTTTCTGCATAATTGTCCAAGCATACAGAATTAACTTTGTGTCACATTAAATTTTCATTAAATGTTTGCTTCAAGAACGGAAAGTCAGAATTTTCATTTCTGAAATGTTCAGTGGAACCTAATGGAATATTTGACTCTTTTGGCCCTTCAGCATTTTGGTGTGTGCTGATCAGTTCATTCCATTCATTTTTATGCTCAGTTGTGGGTGATGCTTATAAATGCTGAATACCCATTCAGGCCTCGAGTTACCTACCCTCAGGTCTATTTCTTTGCAGAAGTATCTGCTTCTCTTCCCCATAAACCACATGAAAGGGAAATGTGAAAGTATTGGGCATATGCAAAGAGAATAAAGCTGCTCATGAAAATATGCCCCCGGGGGGGGGCAGATCTCTACTTTAGAGGAACACTTGAATCCTCAGAATCACCAACGATACTCTTTCCTTCACCCCTCATATGCAATACCTTTCCAAGTCAGTCCGTTAGTCAGTCAGCTGATAAACATTTATTAAGTTTCTGTTATGTCCAAGGAACTGGGCTAAGCTCTGGAGAAACCAAAGAAGCCAAAGACAGTCTGTGTCCTCAAGGAGCTCACAATCTAATGGGAGAGACAATAAGCTATAAAATATATGCAAACAAGTTATATATGCAACTAATGGGAAATGATTAACAGAGGGATGGCAGAACTAAGAGGGGTTGGGGAAAGCTTCTTGGAGATAATGGCATGTTGCTGTTGTTTGTCCTTCTTGAAGGGAACTGTGACCACCTTCAGGGAGCTGATGCCATCACATGCAAGTGAATTGGATTTAATTGGGGGGGCTATGCAAAATCACCAGCAGAGAACAGCCTCTTTTACCTAGTTAAAAAAATCAGTCTGGGAGGGGAAGACCTTCTTCCTTGTTATTTACATTCACTCTGGCCAGTCAGGGCCCAAATAATGACCAAGAGGGCCTTGGCCTGGGGCCTATTGTTGGCCAATCAATGAGAGCCAGAGTTATTTGGGTTTAAGGCATGGTCCTTAAGAAGAAAAAATATTAGTTGGGATTTGAAAGAAGCCAGTGAAGGCAGGAGTAAGAGATACAAAGGGGCAGCATTTTAGGCATAAGGGATGGCCAGAGAAAATGTCTGGAGCTAAGAGAGATCTTGTGTTTTGGAATATCCAAGAGGCCAGTGTCACTGGACTGAAGAGTACATGATGGGGAGTAAGGTAAAAAGACTGGAAAGGTATGAGGGGGCTGTTAGACAGGGCTTTGAATGCCAAACAAAAGATTTTGTATGTGATCCTGGAGGTGACAGGGAGCCAGTGGGGTTGGTTCTTACCTTGGTTAACTCAATCTTTCACAGAAAGAAATGCTTTGAGGTTTTTCTCTCTGATTCAGTCTCTTCTTTAGCCGAGATAGAGAGTTGCATCCAACCTCTCAAACCTTTCTTTCATCAGTGCCTTTCTCACCATCAACATGGCCCACATCCAAAGTCTAGGCCATTGTCACTCTTGCTTGGATTGCTATAGTAGTCTCAACTTGTCTCCCTACAATACAGCCTACCTTTTGTCCCTTTGGTCCACCACCCTCATGGAACTGCCAAAATAACCTTCCCTAGATATAGTTTGGTCCATGCCACACGACACGTATGGAATAAAGCACAATCTCATTAGACAGAGTTTATAGCCTTTGACAAACTTATTCCAATCCCCATTTATAATCTCATTTCATATTGAACCTCTTTCTAACTGTCTATGTTCCAAACAATCTGGACGATTCAATATTCCATCTCCTACTTCAGTGCCTTTGCCCAGGCCATCAAGCTTGGATCTGTTTGTGGTTGGAATGAATTCCTTTTCTTCATTCAGTCTTTCACATTCTATGAGACCCAGCTCATGTGGCATTTCCTCTATGAAGTCTTCCATGAGTTTCCCTAACATCTGAAGATGCTTTATATCTCTTCAATTTTCTTTTTATTTTTTTTTTACTTCTAAAGAAATTAATATTTTCCAATTAATACATCCCTACCACTACTTCACTCATTCATTAAGCAAAAATAGACAAAGTAAAACCCAAATCCCTCAGAATATATGCATAGCGTCTGGCCAAAGAAATCTCTACAATAGCCACTCCTGAAAATCTATGGCTTTTTCTGCGTTTTAAGCTCATCATCTCTTGTCAGGAGAGGAGTGGCTTGTCACATATTCATTCTTCAGGCCTCATCATTTATCACCATGTTGGTCAGAGTTCTAAAGACTTTTAAAATTGTTTTTCTCCGTAATTTTAACATTGAATAAATTGTTCTATGTGCTCACTTCAATCTACATCAACTCATAATAGTTTTCCTAATTTTCTCCCAAATGGTCCATTTCATAATTTTTATGGCATCAGAATATTCTATCACATTCATAAACAATGGTGTGTTTAGATATTCCCCAGTAGGATATTCTCTTAATTTCCAATTTTTAGCTAACATTAAAGGAATTACTATAAATCTTTTTGTACATATAGATCTTTTCCCTCTTTCTTTGATTTCTTAAAGGTATAGTCCTAATAGTGGTAGAGTTGGGTCAAAGAGTATGTGCTGCTTAGTAACTATTAGGTCATAGTTACAAATTACTTTCCAAAATGACTAGCAATTAATTTACAATTCCACCAACAACACACAAGTGTGCCTGTTTTCACATAGCCTCTATATCCTTTGTAATTTTAAAAATTTTATCATCTTTGTCAGTCTGTAGGTATGAGGTGGAACCTCAACATTAATTTACACTTCCCTGATTATTAATGAGTTGGTATTTTTTAATGTAATAGTTAATAGTTTGGACTTTTTCCTTTGAAAAATGCCTGTTTATATCCTTTGATCATTTATCTTTTAGGGGAAAGGCTCTAAATCTTAAAAATTTTAATCACTTACATATATATGTATATGTATGCAATGATTATGTATTGATGTTTGTATTGCAATGAATGTAGTGCAAGGAATACCTTAGTTATCTGTTTTTCTTCTAATTTTTCTACATTAGGTTTTCTACATTTACATTTTGTGCAAAATTTTAAATAATCAAAATTGTGTATGTTTTTTCTCTTATGATCCTTTTTATTACTTCATTAATCATGAAATTTTCCCCTAGTCATAGATCTTAAAAGTAACTTCTTCCTTGCTTTTCTAATTTGGGTTTATCTAATGCAATTATGCTGTTTTTGTTTGCTTCTCTATGTTGCATACCTACTTTGCTCCACCGATCGGCTTCTCAGGTTTTCCTAAAGATATTTTTTGGAATAATCTGTTGCTCCCAACATGCCTATTTTGTGTCATGCTCCCCTGTGTACATATTATACCTCTCCTAAAAGAATGAAAGCTTCTTTATGGTAGAGGTTATGACATCTAAACTTTTTTAATCCCTAGTACCATGTACATTTACATACAAATCTTGGCAAGTATTTAAGAAATACATGTCAAATGAGTGCTGAAGAAACAGCTCCATTATTTGCCTTAGGGCATCTTCTACATTTTGACTAGCCTACATTTTTGTAGGAAAATATTTCATAAGGAGGGAGGAACATTTCTGGACTATATCATCCATGTATGAATAAGTGTGTGTGGGAGGGACTGTTTCTTAACCTGGGTTGAAATTGGGAAGCCTCTACTTGTCTCACCTTCCAGAGCCTCTGACTGGCTGTGGATAGATTAGCTACACAGAGAGATTGTTCTGCTCTTTTAATTGCAGCTGGCAGATGGAGGATTCCCTGCCTATTCTGAAAAATGCATGTATTTTTTGATGTCTTCCCAATAAAAAGGAAAAGGAATCTATTATTTCAACCACAAATTCCTTTGACTAGGTATGTCTGGGGCCAGGTAAGATGAACTCCTAAGTCTACTGCCTCAGGGAACCCTGGGGTTTGGAGACTGATGAGTGGAAGAGGGCTTTCCTTAAGACAAGGATCAAAAAAATGTACGATTCTGCTATTTCATTTTACAGGCTGCATTGAGAGGTCATGAAAATGCTTTCAGTGAGAGGCATTCTACTATACTTCAGCTCAAATCCCATTATCCCAAGAATGGAAGGAAAGTGTGGGAAATTAGTTTCTTTTCCCCAAAGTTAGATTTTGATTTCTTGTACTTGTAATTCCATCTGAAGGTTAAGAAGTCATTGATCTTGCCTTATGGCTCTGCCAGATAGTCCCATTTCTAGGGTAGGTGGAAAGAAAAGGGACTAACATAATAAGGTTAGATTTGCCATGAGGGATACAGCCATTGAGGCCCATCAGGATGGGGCTCTTGCATCCATCCAATGAGCTCGTCCATTTGGACAGACATTTTATCTGACAACAAAATCATCCCACCCCCTGCAAAAGATGACTTGGGCCTCATGCCTGTTTGTATTGATGGGACACCCAGGGAGGTGAACATTCTATGCTACAAGTATAACATCCTGAAACTAATTTAGAAGAATTGTGTATGATATTGATTGGTAATAAACTGAGTGAGAGCTAGATCACGTGTCAGTGATCCATGTGTAGGTGTTACAGAGTACTCCCTGTGAGTTGCTCGTTTAATGGGATTGGACTTTGTCTCTCCTTTTTTGTTTTAAACAAAACCTTTACTGTTACCATAGGAGTGAGCAGAAATTCATGTGTACATGTGCTACAAGGATTAGCTTTGAGAACAAAGATATGTCCCTTCTTTATAATCTTATTGCCATGTTCATACTGAGCTGGGGAGAATGCCATAGGTGTTGGCATATCTGCATCCAAGAAAGCCATTTCACATATTTTTCAAGCTATTCTCCAAATTTCATCATTCCTCATAATCATTATTTAGCTTATTTGAGACTTCTATCACACTTGAGTCTTTTTGGTCACTTGTATGCAATCCTACAGACTACGGCATTATTTTATTTAAAGCATTCAGAACTAAGGAATTCACAGCTTTCCCAATTCTGCTTAAGAGCAGCTAATAAGCCTGGACTCTTGGTGCTGAGTCCCAGAGCCATAGAATTTCACAGAGGAAACTGCTGAGGCCAGCCTCTCATACAACCCATTCCTAGGACATCCCCTACATGCAGTACCCTGTACTCTACTTGAAACCCTCCCCCAATGGAGAGCCCACTAAGGACAGCCTCTCGCACAAATCTAGGACATCCCTGACATGTGGTAGCCCCTTCTCTACTTGAAACTCTCCCATAATGGGAGCCCACTCATGATCTTCTGAGCTCACTTACTCTACTCTCATCATTTAGAAGACTCTTCTGGCATCAAATCTAAACTTGCTTCTTTTCCATGTCCACTCATTGTTTCAGTTGCTGTTTGTCCCTCATTCTTGAAGAGGACCATGACATCAGGAAAGTGATTCCATGACATGCAAGTGAATTAGATTTAAGTGAGGGAGGGCTGTGAA
Source organism: Trichosurus vulpecula (assembly GCF_011100635.1). Taxonomy (NCBI): domain Eukaryota; kingdom Metazoa; phylum Chordata; class Mammalia; order Diprotodontia; family Phalangeridae; genus Trichosurus; species Trichosurus vulpecula. The sequence continues at coordinate 4,871,467 of NC_050580.1, read as the reverse complement.
AAGTCACCAGCCTCACTTTCTTCTCTAGAGCCATCTGGATCTGGTGGCGAGTTATAGATCTGGATGACTGGAGAGGGTCTTGGATACAGTGGAAGACCTCACCCTTTTCAAGCTAAGGTCTTTAACATGTCTCAGTTTGACTGACCCAAACCTATTCAGTGATTAAGAGTAGGTAAGAAATGAGGCAGAGATTAGTTTCTTTACCTAGTCAAAAAAAATCTTCTAGTTCTTATAGAAGGAGACTGCTGGATAGCCCTAAAGTCAGTTACTTTGTCTTCTCTATATTCTTGGTTAAATAGCATTGGATGTTATCTAGCTCTTCTCCATCCTGGTTGACCTCCTTGAGATGTACTCCAGATGTTTGATGTCCTTACTAAAATGGGTGTTCCTTGTCTGTAGAGTGGACTTTACCTACGCAATCCCATGTGTCTGTGGTCCATTAGGTACATAGTAAAGCAGAAAACTTTTCATTCCTAAGTTATCAAGACGAGATGAAATCATTAGTTGGACTTTGAATAAGAATCTTCAAAATGGCAGATCTGGAGCTGTGCATGTTTCAGGCCCTTCTTCTTTTTGGATTTCTGTTTCTTGCTCTGAATAGATGAAGCAAGAGGGGTTGATTTCATGCTCTCCTGATTATCTTCCAGTCCTAGGGCTCTATGATCCTGCATGTTTGTCCTTCTTGAAGAGGATGACTACATCAAGGAAATGATGATGTGACTTCTTCATGAAGCCCTTTCCCTCACAGACCAATCACTCCCATATATGTACTGACTCACACTACTAGAATTTGTGCGTTTTGAGGGCAGAGACTGCCTTGATTTTTGAATTTGTATTCTCTGCACTTAACATCGTGCCTGGCATATAGTGAATGATTAAAATGGGTGTTTGGTCACTCAAACATTCATTTCTTTTGATTCTGGTGTCATGGCTTAGAGGATTGGCCAATTCTGGCATTGAATGTCAATCATTTTGATGTCACTCACTAGGCAGCACTGAGTCTAGCTGTGCTTAGATTTCTGGGGTGAAGCCCCCTTTCTGCCCCCCTGCCCCTCATTTCTAGGCCTTCTGAGGCCGGGATGCTCCATCTCATTTCCTTATGATTCATGGACCCGGTGGCTGGAAACTGTTGGGTTTCCACTAATTTTTTCTTCTATAAGGTAAGAAGAATTCTCTTCCTCTTTGAAACCTTTTTCTGAGAAATCTCACTTGATTTCCACTTGAACTGTGGGGCTGATTCTCCCTCTGAAGGCCAGATCACTGGCGAGGTCTGCTGTTTGACAGCCGTCTTTGGTTGGGCTTCCCAAGCCTCATTTGTACTCAGGCAGGACTTGGCTTCTGGGCTTCCCAGAGGCAGCTGGCACTTGGCCAGGGACACGCTGAGTGGCCGGGGCCGTGTGGGTGCCATCGTTCTCTGTAGTTTTATCAGCATTATTTGCTTTCACCAACCAGAGCTGGTTGCTGGTTTCTCACTATCCCCCTGGACTTCTGGAACTTTTTTTTTCCCAGCACAGGGTGTGAAGGGCATTTCTGAGAGTTCTGTTTCATCACGATATCGCAAGATGCACACTGGCTAAAACTGGCTTTGAAGGCATTTTCCATGGATAGTGAAGGACTCTTGTTATGCCCCGATTGATCTGCCATGCCTGATTTTCAGGCAGGTCTGAGGAGGAGCCGAGATTTTACTCCCTTGCCTCTAGCACTCATGTCCTTTCCACAGCATCCCAGCTGGGGAATGATCATTTCAAAACAATTAGCATTTTTATGAGGCTTTTAAAATTTTTCTCCCATGTAATTTTAGAAGAAATGACACACACACACACACACACACACACACACACACACAGTATAAACAAGCATCTCCTTGTTCTTGCCCAGCACCTTCCAACCAGGGCTACTCACCGGCTAGAGAAACATTAAGTGGAAGCAATAGAATAACTGAGGCAGGGTGAGAAACTCCAGGGTTAACAGTTGGACTGTGGGCATCCTTGAGTCCTCTTCAGTTTGGAAACTCTGGCTCTCTCTCCCCCTCTTTGACAGTCTTTCTTTGGTTGCTCTCTTGGCACCCCCACCAATCTGACTAGTTATTCTCAGTCTTTCCTGCTGGATCCACCTCATCCCATTAGATGGTAAGCTCCTTGAAGATAGGGACTGTCTTTTGCCTCTTTTTTGTATCCACAGAGCTTGGCACAACGCCTCGTACAAAGTAAGCTTTTAAAAATGCTTATTGATTGATCCTCTTGTCCACTAAGTGTAGGCAACCCTGTGGGCTTTGCCATGGACTCTCTTCTCTCTGTAATCACTCTGTAATCTTGTCAGTTTCCACAGGTTCCATTATCATCTTCATGCAGAGGAATCCCAAGTCTACAGATCCACTCTTGGTCTCTCCCCTGAGCACCAGTCCTGTATTAACAATTGCTTGGACTATTTTCTCTCTCTCTTCACTTCTGTGGGCCAGCTTCCCTGGCTTCATTCGAGACTCCGTTCAAATCCCTCTCTCTGTAAGAGGTCTCCCCCCGATCTCCCGTACTGCTAGTTTTTGTTGTTTTTCAGTTGTTTTAGTTGTGTCTGACTCTTTGTGACCCCTTTTGAGATTTTCTTGGCAGAGATACTGGAGAGGTTTGCCATTTCCTTCTCCAAATCATTTTATAGAGGAGGAAACTGTGGCAAAAAAGGTTAAGTGACTTGCCCTGGGTCATACAACTAGTCAGTGGCTGAGCCCAGATTTGAAATCAGGGAGATGAGTCTTCCTGATACCAGGCCTGGCGCTCTATGCACCGTACCATTTAGCTGCTAGTACCTTTCTTCAAAATTACCTTTTTTCAATACTGTTTGTAACTTATATGAGTTTACATGTTGTCTCCCCCATTAGGATGTGAATTCTTTGGTGCTGGGACTGTGTTCTTGCTTTTCTTTGTATTACTGGGGCTTAGCATGTTGCCTGACACACATTAAGTGCCTAATAAATGCTTATTGCTTGACTGACTTTAGGACATCTATACCAGGTGCCCCATCAGCATCTTAAATTCAACATGTCCAAAACAGATCTCATGATTTATACCTTCCAAACCACTCCACTCTTACCCCTCCTCCTTCCCTTCTTCATCCTTCTCCTTCCCTTTTCTCCTCCTCCTCCCCCTCTCCCTTTTGCTCCCTCCTCCTCTTCCCCTCCTTCTCTTTTCCCTTTCTCCACTCCTCTCCCTACTCCTCAACACAATGGAAGGCTCTCAGGCGAGACAATTCAAACCAAAAGGGACAAAAGCAACCAACAACTCACCTATGCTTTTTTAACTAAAAGGAGGGAAGGAAATGAAAGGAAAGAAAAAAAGGGAAGGAAGGAAAACAAGGAGTGAGAGAAAGCAGAGAAATAACAGAAGGAAAGAAAGAAAGAAAGAAAGAAAGAAGGAAAGGAAGAATAGGGTTTTTGGGTCTGCATGATGCCCCTCGGCTACCTCACTTTCACCTGTTAGTTGCTCCTGCATATGCTCAGACCTCATAGTATGATTTTAAAACATTTGTGAGTCCAATAATATTTTATTCTACAGTCAGGCCTCAGGAAAATCACTGAATAATTTTATATAGCACAACACATCTCAGTGGCTTGACATATGTGAGATTCTGAATCGTCAAAAGACTACTTCAGTAAAAATGGAAATGCCTTGCTCAGATTTTGTGCAGATATGAGTGTGGAAGGCCCTGCAGGTGGCCTTGAAGCTGTGAGCCTGTTTTCAAGAACATGCGCTCGCGCGCGCGCGCGCGCACACACACACACACACACACATACTGAAACACTCACACACTCCCACTGCTATGTTCCCTGCAAACAGTCCCTGGGAAATGAGAATAAATTCAATTTTAAAATCATGTCGATGAGATCTTTAACCTTGCCAACAGTCTAGCCTTATAGATTTGCTTCACTGGCCAGGTCTGATATACCTCCTTCTTCATGAAATGCTATTTGGCCTCACTAAGAAAATGTGATTTCTCCTTCCTTGAATTTCTTCTTTAAAACTTGTTTTTGCTGTTCCTTTGTATTTGTCTTATTGTCCCTCATAGTGTAGTTCTTTGTGTGCTTCTCTGGCCCTGAATTACACAGTAATCCATTTGAGGCAGCAGGGTACAATGGAAAGACCACTGGTGGTGTGGTCAAAGGGCCTGGGTTCATATCCTGTCTCCATCACTTACTCCTAGTAATACCTTGAATAGCTATTTCGACTTTCTGGCCCATAATTCCCTCATTGGTAAAAAGAGGGGATTGGACTAGCTGGTTTCCAGGGACCTCTCCAGGTCTAGTGCTCTTGTCTTATGCTAACATTCAATCAAACATAGACAGGAGATTTTCCTGGATTAGCTGCAGGTGGGGACAATGAGCCAAAGAAAGACACCCTCTTGGGAAAATAGTCCATAGAATAGGATTCTGGTTCTGTAGACACAGAGTTTTTAGGGGGCCCTGGACCATCACTTATATTAAATTGAACTAAGTTGGAATTTCATTCTTTTTCTGCGTGTGAGCGAGTGTATGTGTGTTTGTGAGCACATGCACGTGGGTATGCACTCACATGTTTAACATTTAGAGGATGCAGGATCCTAAAAATACCAATTGAGTGTCATATAGCAACAAAAACTCAAACCTTAATTTTCACTTTGGGCTCCATTATTAAAATTTTTATATGCACAATGAAGGAGGGAATAACTCCTCCTGGCCAGAGCGTGTCAGAATATTGTGTGTGATATGGGATGCAGTGTTTTATGAAGGGCCTGGACGAGCCAGAGAGCAGCTAGACGAAAGTACTTAATGTTGGGGAGGAGACTTGAAATCAAGCCTGGAGTGATTGAAGGCATCAATCCATTGGGAATGGTTAGCCTGGAGAAGTAAAGACTTTTGGCACAATATGAGTGTTGTCTTTAAGTTCTTAAAAGGCTGTTGTGTGGAAGAAAGTCACATTGTCCTGCTTGGTCACAGAGAGATGATTGGGAGCAGTGAGTAGAAGGAACAGAGAGGTAGATTTTGGATGGATCAAGTTCTAATGGGTATAATCAGAGGGAACTCCCAGCTCATCTCTGCCTGGAGCATACCTCATGGAGCAGATTTGAAGTTGGGCCACTTCCAGCACCACATTTGCCATGACCCTTTATAGTTGGGCTCCATGTGCTATCTAAGTGTTCTCTCTCTCTGTTACTCTCTGTCTGTCTGTCTCTCTCTATCTCTCTTTCTCTGTGTCAATAAGAGTGGCTCCATCAGAGAGGACTGGACACTGGGTTAGTAGGTAAACTTAGAAGAGGAATGACTGCCTCCTAGTGTCCTTTCCTCTTCTTCCCTCTGAAATTCATAGCCTAGAATTCTCTTTGGGATTGCCGAGAGGCTTCTGCTTTGGTCCTTGTGGAAATAGTGACCATTAATGCATGAAAGTTCGAGAAGGTGAGACTCTAAGTGAGCCTGAGCCAGGATCTTAAGTCCCTGGCTACGTCTTCTGCTTTGTCTTTCTTTGCTTGGACATAGGTGACTAAATGATGATTCTGAGACGGATGTTTCCAGCCTTGAAGGCAGTCTTGTGAGCTTCGCGGAGGAGAAGAGAGTGACCAACAGGAGGAGGAGCCTAAGCCCTAAACTGGCCACCAGAAGACATGGGCTTTGAGGCGATTGTTTAGGCAATGCAAAGACAAGGCAGGGGCGAGGGGGACATGTCCTTTTCAAAGTTACACTAAGTGCTTTGTGTTTTCATGTTATATATTTCAACCTCCTAGGAAAACATAATGTGGATTCTGCATTACTGCTTCATGTTTAAATCTTTCTCAATGTGTGGTTAGGAGTCCGTTGTGTTTCCAGTATGCTTTTCTTAAATAGAGGAAATAAATGGCCATCTTATATCTGACCTACATTGTGCATTTAGTATCTTTATAGTCCTCTTTTTGGGGATGCTCTAGACAAGAGCTCAACCTAAGCTTTAAATCTGTTTCCTACTCAAAATCCGTATCTTCTGAGAAAGAGAGAAAAATAAAGCTAAATAAGGCAACTCACCAAAAGTAACACCTAGCCCACTTATTGTGACAGTGTCTACCATATTCCACCATCAGTCTCCCACCTCTGAAATGAAGGGGTGTGTGTGCATTTTTTCACCTCTTCTTTGGAGAGAAGCTTGGTCATTATAGTTACGATGTTCAATCTCCATTTGCTGATGTTGCTGTTTCCAGTTGCAGTATCGTAGTCACTGTGTATCTCTTCCCCTTGATCATGCCTGTATATCCAGCCAAAATCTGGCTCTGCTTCTTCTGTTTACTGTTCCTAGTTCATTTTCTGCCAACTCCACTCTGCATCAGTTCACACAAATCAGTCCTGGCTTCCCTGTAGCCTTCCTATTCATCATTTCTCACAACACTGTAATATTCCATTACATCTATGCAGTGCAATTTATTTGGCCATTCCATATTCAATAATATGCAGAATATTTGAGAGGAATAAGGCAGGGAGATGACTGCGGTTAATTGAGGCAGAGAAATTAAACATTTGCCTATTCAAGAAATACTTAGCCAAGGCCTATAGTATGGAAGACACTGAAAGGGATGGAAAAATATCTTCAGGACACAGGACCAGCCTTGAAAAGCTTGTAACCTAGGTGAGGACCAACTCCAGTGGCTCCCTATCACCTCCGGGATCAAATACAGAATCCTTTGTTTCTCATGCAAAGCCTTTCATAGCCTAGAGCCCTCTAACCTTTCCAGCCTTCTTACTCTTCACTCCCCATCGTATGACACCATGTTCCACGAAGAAGATACTCCTTCTCTCTGCTATGGCTCTCTCTCCTCTCCTTGCCTGGCATGCTCTTCCTTCTCAACTCCACCTACTGACTTTTCTGGTTTTATTTGAGTCCCATCTTTTACTGGAAGCTTTTCTTAGCTCCTCTGAGTTCTAGAATCTTCCCTCTGTTAATTATTTCCTGTTCGTCCTGTACATAGATTTTATGTATGTATATATGTGTGTATACATACATATATGCATACACACACAAACATACAGATAGATAATTTGCATGTTGTCTCTCCCATTAGGTTGTAAGTTCCTTAAAGACAGGGACTGTCTTTTGCCTCTTTTTGAATACCCAGTGCTTAGCACAGTGACTGGCACATAGTAGATGCTTAATACATGTTTATTGATTGATTGAGGAAGATGCCACCATCTTCTGAGGGATCCCACTTCACTTGGGGATGGCTGTCATTGTGAAGAATCTTTTCCTTAGATCAAGGCAATTTTTTTCCTCTTACAGCTTTCACCCATGGCTCTTGGCTCTCCTCCACTTACTACATCCTGGTACTAAAGAAGTCAATGCGATTCAGTTTGACAAATATTTATTAGGCAATTGCTGTGTGTGGGCACTATCATAGATTTTGGGGATTAGATGAACACACATACACTCAGACTCACACACGTGAACACAGAAACCCCAAACTCCAAACAAAAACTACTTTCTACGAACATGTTGTCTCCACAATTAAAGTGTAATCTCACTGATGACAGGGGATGATTTTGTTTCTGTTTGGGCAGTACTTAACATAGCACCTGGACAAAGAGTAAACACTTAATGATTAAGTTTAAGTAATTAATAAAAATTAATAATTCCACGTTAATTGATTGAAAGCAAAATAGACCTTGTCCTCAAGGGGGTTAGTAAGAGTTAGAATGTGAAACACAGACATGTGATTTTATAATATTTAAGTCAACAGGCCATAATTTCATGAGGAAGAGATTAGGGGATCAGGAAAGTCCTGATGTGGCAAGAGGTAGGTGAGCTGTTTCCAAAGGGAGGGCAGGATTTTTAAAGGTGAGGAGAGAGGATATGTCAGGCACAAGAAACAAGAAGCAAGAGATGGAATGCTGCATACAGGAAATAGCTAGCCGGGCATTTGGCCTGGAATAAAGAGAGTGTGAAGGGAGCATAATATGATATAAGACTGGAAAGATAGTATGACCACAATAATGACAATTATCAACCTACTTTTCAAGACATTTGCATATCCTATATTTCAGTCAAGTCAGGAAATCGACTTGTCCAAATCAGCATTCTATCTCTTGCTTCCATATATTTTCACATTCCATTCCCCCTGCCTGGCATTCACTCCTTCCTCAGACTCTTAGAGTTTCCAGCTCCCTTCAGTCTCCATGCCATGCTCTGTCTCTTCCATAAAGTTTTCCTTTAACTTCTTGTTCTTACGATTTTATGTGCTTTCTCTATCCTCAAATTCTCTTAGATTACACCTTGGTATATATGTTGTATCCCCCAGGAATAAGCTGCTTGAGGGCTGGGACTACTTCTAGTTTTTGTCTTTTTGTCTCCAGAACCTACCACAGGTACAATCTAACAAGGATTTATTAAACACCTACTATGTGCAAGGAACTGTGGTTAGGTTCTAAATTTGCAAAGTCGCACACCAAGAAGAGTCCCTGACCTTGAGGAGTTTATCTTTGAGTTTTGCGAAGCATTGTTATAATATCATAAATTGATTCCTTTAATGTAATATCCTTCATGAGAATTAGCATGCTTTAAACTTAGGGCAATATAGTGGCCCCTAAGGCCCACGTGGTTCCCTCTTCTGAGGCATTAGGGACTTTGCTTTGGATGAAAAGTTATCACTTCAGTCACAATTACTCTGAATCCCCAGTTAGGAAAATGTTTGTTGTTCAGATAGAAGTTGGACTCCATGCCTAAATTTAGCTATGTCTCCAGTTGACCTCTGGCCTCATTGTTGTTCAGGAAATAATCAGGTTATTGGGAACATTTCAGTAGCAAAATATCATATCATAGCATAATGTTGGTGGATAGCCAGACTCTGGGAGAAGTGGAAGGAGCAGACGCATTCTATGGACTTCCCTTGGGTAAGTGGTAGCACTTGCGTCAGTATGGGTCTTCTCCTCTGAGATGCCTATAGATCCAATGACCCTCTTCAATATCTTCTTTCCTTAGTCCCAGCTTCTCTTTCCCCTTTTGCTGGATGCCCCAAGGTCTGCCAGTTCTTGGCTCAGTTCTGTATGATCCTACTCCAGCCTCTTTGCTTCCGTCTTTCAGACTCTCTATCTGGTTACAAAGTAACTCCTTTCATTTATACATATGCCTTTGGATGTGAACCAAGTCCAAGACAGATTCAATGAGGTGTACTTGGCATATTCATATGGTTCCAGTGAATCCATCAAGAGGTGTTCTTACCTAAACAAAGGGAAAGAGCCCATTTTTACATTGTTGGGATAACCAATGAACTTCAAATACCTATCATTTATGTAGTGCTTTATATATTTTACTTCCCATTGATTTTTATAAGAATACTATGATGTTGGTACTATTCTTATCCCCAATTTACAGATGATAAATCAAGGCTGAGAGAGATTAAGTGACTTTCTGAGTGTCATGCAGTTAGCAAAGGTCTGAAGCAGGATTCAAACCCAGATTTTCCTGACTACAGTTGTAGGGCTGAATCTACTGTACCACACTGCCTCTCAACCAAGCCAGTGATGAGCACGGTGAACCCCTCCTGAGGCACCTGTTCTAGTTTGAGAGCCAACAGTGTCCAGTTACCTCTTGAGTGATTTTTTGACAAGTAGAATCTTAGATATTCAACAGAAGCTTTACTGATGCTCTCGAGGCCCCACATGGTAAGTTTTATGCAGTCTCCCTAAAATTTTAACTTAGAAAATGCAAAGAAAAAATCATTAAGCTTTTAGCAGTGAGTCCAACAAAATCCTCCTTTACACAAGAAATTATTTTACAGGTGATTACTAGTTGTGATTGAGGTAGTTTGCATCATGAACATGACAGTTTAAGAGCCTTTTTGGGGAAGAAAAGCTTTTAGAGTGGTAGAAAAACATGGGACTTTTGTGATACTGCAACCAAATTGCCTCCTCAATAAATGAACCTCTCTTGCTTGCCTTGAAAAGAGAGAGAGCGAGAGAGAGAGGGAGAGAGAGAGAGAGAGAGAGAGAGAGAGAGAGGGAGAGAGAGAGAGAGAGAGAGAGAGAGAGAGAGAGAGAGAGAGAGAGAGAGAGAGAGAGAGAGAGAGAGAGAGCTTTCCTAGAATCCCCTTGCTGTTTACTCTCCTTATGAGGCTGGGTTCTTCCCTTCTCATTTTTGTTCTCCTCCCTTCCATCCTTGGGATAAACAACTTAGCAGTTGCCTTGCCAGAATTGGAAGCAAAGCAAAATCCTCTAAATTTTGGACCTCACATCTAGAGAGTCAAAGAACATTTGGACTCTGGTCCTGGCTTCCTTTACTTTGACTGACTGTAGGACTTTGAAGACTTGGTTTACCGGACAGTGGGGTTCCTTCCTTTTCAAGGCAGAGTGCAGTGCTCCAAGTTTTAATGAATGATCTGCATGTCATTCTAGGACCCAAGCCTAGCTACAGTGTCTACTCTGTCTAACTCACCTAGAACTTATCAAATCATAGATCAAGGGAGGAGGAGACTGAGGTTCTGACAAGTTAAATGAATTGCCTGGGTCACACATTTACGAAGTACTGGAAGTGGGATTTGACGTAGGTTTTTCTGACTCCCAAGTCTAGCAGGCTATCCATCAAACCATGCTCATTCCTAACTAGTCCTTTCTTTTGAGCTGATTGCTTGGAGTCAAGCTTCACCAGGTTAACGATTCCTTCACACCAGCCCCAGCCTCAGGCAGACTGGCCATTGTCCAACTAGTAGCTATCAATTACCACAAGTTGGCAAAAGGATTCCTGATGAACTCCCCTATACTTCTCTCCACATGACCAGGCTCTTGGATAAGCTGCTCACAATCATTTTTTTCCCAAATAGGGGAAGTACAGGACAAAGTAGAAGAAATAAATATACATACATTTAACTGATTTGGCTTTTGTAGAGGGGCGTTGGTGAATTTTAGTTTAAAAAGGGGGTCTTGTGACACTCAACAGGCATTGATCAAGTGTTTCATGTATACAGAACACTATGTTGGACACTGGGGGAGACACAATGTGTGTATAAAACACAGTCACTGCCCTCCCAATGCCTCTGACAATAATAATCAAGAGTCAATGGACATTTATTAAGCACCTATGTGTTGGTAAGCAAAATGGGCTCCTAACTCTTAGTTCAACCAAGTGCCCTTGAAGAGTTTGGCCTTTGTTTCCTTTGAGTAATTCAGTGTATTTCATTGAGCCTTACTAGGTGCTAAGCTCCGGCTCAAACCCCTATTAGGTGTGGAACCTATGTGGGTGTGGATTGGTGACTGGGGTGGGGCCCAAGGTGGGGCCGGCTAAGGGGAGGTGTTAACTCCAGAGCCATGCCTGTCTTGAGTCTTACTAAGTGCTAAGACCCAGGCTCTAACCCCTATTAGATGTTAACATAACCTATGTGGATGTGAACCTCCCAGGGTCCTAAGGGGAGGGGCAAGCTCAAGAGCCAATCATAGCAGCCTAAGTCCTGGTCATTCCGATGATGTTTGATGATGTTTGAAGCCCTATAAGAAGAGAGGACAGGGCCATTTGTGCAGGGCTCTCACTGGTGATGGTGCTGATGCAGAGACTCCAGGAAGCTGTAGCTAAGGAGCCTTCCAGCTTGTAAACCCGGATGCTGAGACTTTGTTGAACTCTGGTAACTATGTATTGGGATTTGAATCAGACAAGGTCTGTCTGTTGATGTTTGTACTTTGTTTGTGTTTGTTCTGAACTTCAGTGTGCTGACTTTTTTCCCTGAACTAAGTGAATGATATTTGGATGCTGAATTAAAGTAAGCTTGTCAAACCCCTTCATGTAGCTTTAGCAGATCAAAAGAACCTGTGTTTTTGCAGCATACTTGTTGTTGGGGTTGTGTTGGTCTTACACCCCCACAACAGATGCTAGTCAGATTGTTGATACAACCTACTACTATGTGCTGGGCACTGTGCTAAACCCGGAGATACACGTACAAAAAAAGACAGTCCATGTCCTCAAGGAGCTTACAATCTAACATGGGAAGACAACACAGAAAAAAGAGCTGAGAAGTGGCAGTGATTGGTAGGGAAGTACTTGGAGGCAGGGTAGAGGTGGGGGAGTGGTCATGGTACAGCCAAGTGGGAAATGAGATATCTGAGTAAATGAAGAGATGTCTAACCAGATGCCTCTGGTCTAATAATGAAGTAGACAAAGGCTCTACCCAACATCAGTAGGTCACATGTAGCTACCCCCTTGAATTTGGTGGGCTTGCTCACTGAGTCTGAAGTGTAAGGAAGTGTGCTGTTCCTATCTTTGAAGAAGGCTCTTTACACTGAGTCTCACAGACAATCTCTATCTCACAGAGAATCTCCATGCTGTTAGGGGTATCAGCAAACAAGAATCCCCAGTATAACACCCCTGGAAATTGGTCCTCCAGGCTCTGTTTGAAGACTCCAGGGCTGGGGAGCCTTCTGGCTCCTGGAACAGCCCATATTCCTTTGGATAAGCTCTACTCATTAGGCAGGTTGTCCATATGGGCTGAAGAAAGCTGATGCAGAGACCCTGCCTTGCTCCAATTGACCATCACTAATGGCATATCTATCATTGTCTTTCAAGGACTTAGTGTTTGACAGAAGTCATCCAGCTCTGACCCAAACCCTCAACTTTCACCTCTGGCAGCAGCTGCATAGATCAGTGACAAGCCAATAGTGCCACCACTACCTTCAGCCCTCCACAGTGGCACCTACCCAAACCAACAGCATTCAATAATGAATTAAAAAAAACCCCAGTAACAACAAAACACATAGCAGCTGATGTGACAGAAAATGCTAAGAGACTCAAATACCAGATGACCATGACCTCCATGAGGTAGCTCTGGCACAGGCCAAAGGCATAACAGAGAAATATCACTTCACAATTCAGATCTATCTCTCTGCAAAATGGAGAACATATCTCCAATGGAGATACATAACTATTTATTGAAAATCTTAGAATACAGTTCCTTAAATCCATTTTCTAAATACAAGAATGCAATACAACCTAGGCTTTCTCTTTCTTGTCTTCCTTTTCCTTGCTCTCCTGCCTACCTTGTTTTTTCACACCACAGTGAGACAATGGAGAATTATGGGATCATGGTGTGAAAGGGGAAGAGACATGATCTAGCTCAAACTCCCTCATTTTATAGATGAGGGAACAGAGTTGGGGGGTGACTTGACCAAAGCTACCCAGACAAAACCTGGATTTGACTCCATTTCTTCTGAATGAAATGCAGCAACTGACTCCATTAATACAAAATAACAACACATTTCAGTGGTGCTTTAAGGATTCCAAAGCTCTTTTCTCCCAACACCCCTGTCCAATGGATATCATTCCCCTATTTTATAGATTAGGAAGTGCCATGACCAGGACTACAATGTTAATGGATATCAGAGCTGGAATTCGAACCCGACTCTTCTGACTTCAGGCCCTTCACTTCTGAATCTATCATGTGCCTTTTTTACAACCTACCTTCTTCGAAACCATTAAAACTTAATGCAAACCATTTTGCAATAAAAGCAAACATAGATTAGACACTGTTAAACCATCTACTATACTGATGAATAGCTAAGCATAAAATAGATGAAATAGAATTTCTTTAGTATGTCTAGAAATCACTGTTTCAGAATCACAGAGAGGAGACTTTATTGTCTCTCTTCTTCCACCTACACCTGCAATCTTTTCTAATCTCCTGACAAGTGGTTCTTCACACTTTGTTTGAAGACTTCCAAGGAGGCTGAATTAATGACTTCTCAATACAGCCAGAAATTGTAGGAAAGTTATTCCGGACATCTTACTGCAGCTTCCACCAATGCCTTCTAGTTCTGCTGTTTGGGGCCAAGAGAACAAATCTAATCTTTCTTCCACATAGAAAGACTTCACATACTTGAGGACAGCTACTGTGCCAGTGCATCTCCCTCTAAATCTTCCACCCTCCCCATGTCTTCTGAACACTCATTCTTTTTGTCAGTTGGTGTATATCTCAAGGCTCTGCACACTGCTGTTTGACCTCTTCTGAACTCTCTTTTTCTAAATATGGTGACCAGAAGTTATTGTAGTATTCCAAATATGGTCTAGCTGGTGGGAGACAGTCAGATGGTTCTGGAAGCAATACTTGGTTTAATGAAGCTCAAGATTACATTAACCTTTTGGGCCACCACATTATGTATTAACTCAAATTAAGCTTCCAGCCCATTAAAACCCCCATACTTTTTGGAGACAAGCTCCACAATTCAGAGCTTATAGGTTTGACCTCATTTCTTAGAGACAAGGCCAAGGAATGATCTTGTTGTTGGGAGAAACAAAGGGGGATGGTAAACCATTCCAGTCCACAAGTGTCTATGTACATGTTCTTTGAGATAGGAAATGGGCTGGTGATAATTAGTGTTCTCTTTCTCACTACCTCCCTTTCATGACCACAATCTTGCTAGATAACAAGGTAGGATTAGGGTGGTAGTTAGTGTTTGTGGAAACACACAAAGCCAGCTTGCCCACAGGGATCCTATCTCAGAGCTTTGGCTGACCTCCTTTGGGAGACAAGTCTCTCTTGAGTGACTTGTGCCTATGAAACTTAGCTAAGTAGCTACTTTAGTGGCTACCACAAATATATTTCTAGCCTTGGGAAGTTGTAATTCAGTAACAATGTGATGTTGCTCTTCTAGAAATTCCTTGTTCACTACATTTAAAGCACAGATGCTCTCTTTCAAAAACACTGAACTGTAGAGAATCCAATCCATCAGAGCAGCTTGGCACATGTCCCCATTTGCCCTCTGCTGCTAGCCTTGTGTGGGGATTATTCAATAAAGAGTAGATAGAGCTCCTCTCCATTCTCTCCAGTGCCAGGACTCCTTTGAACGCTATAATGGATGCTATTTGTTCCACATCAATTTGAGTGAAGTTTATTGTGTTACCTCTCATGGAAAACACAGCTTTCCTCCCATCCCTTATCAGGTTTGCAGGACGTGTTATCTCTATTGACTGGCGAAGGCAGTTTTATTAACTTGCCCACAGATTTTTTGTTATAATAAGTCCTCCTGATGTTATTAAATGTTGCTCTGTGAGGAGGGAAGGCAAGATTGTCTTTGGATCTGTGAGCCTCATTCCAGGGAAAGGAAATGGCCATGTTCTTCATCATATCAGTCTGCTCAATGACTTGAGAGTTTTATCATATTTTGAATCTGACACAGCAACATAGAAGGTGCCTAGAGGCAAATACAGACCACTGGTAACCCTTGAATTTGCCACCTCTGTGTCTGTACCCAGACTCATCTGTATTCCTGGAATGTTCTTCTTCCCCCTCACAATGTCACAGTATCTCAGAACAGGAAGGGACCTCAGTGGCCATCCCCAACCTGTATCGTCCTGAAAATCCCCTCTTCATGTACCCCTGACAAGTCTATCCCTGACTGGTCTTCCAGTCTCTGCTTCAAGACTTTAGTGAGGAAGGAGGCTCTTGATTTACATATTGAATTCTGATCGGTATATCTGACCTCCCAGAGTTCTCTTTTTATGTTTTTCTAAAGCATTCATTATTTTTCAGGGGGAAACAAGGATCTGTGTTGGCATCTTCTCCCCC
Source organism: Trichosurus vulpecula (assembly GCF_011100635.1). Taxonomy (NCBI): domain Eukaryota; kingdom Metazoa; phylum Chordata; class Mammalia; order Diprotodontia; family Phalangeridae; genus Trichosurus; species Trichosurus vulpecula. Next base: position 4,855,948 of record NC_050580.1, on the reverse strand, counting down.
CTCCCCAGACTGTGAGCTCCATAAAGGCAGGGACCACTTATCTAAGCTTTGTACCTCCCACATAACTAGCAAAAAGCTCTGTAAGTAGGTGATTCTTAAATGCTTGTCAAATTGAATCCAGCATTGCCATCATTGTAGTTTGTCAACTACAGAAACTCTCACACATCCTTAAACAACTCTCTAAGACATCTCCTAAGTTTCAGACAGGTGAGGACTGATATGGGGAGTTCTCGTGCCAGTTTGCATGGACCATAGAGTGAACAGGAGCTGATATGGGTAGTGGTGAGGGTCTGAACTGCAGGATGGAAACGGGAAGAGAAAAGACAGGAGGGATTTGGGAGATGTGATAGAGATGCAGTGGATAGGAGGACTTGGTAACTGCAGATGAGAAATTAAGGGGAAGAAGAGTCCATGGTAACCCCAAGGTTTTGAAAATGGATGAGTGGGTGAATGGAGGTGATGCTGATAGAAAAAATAAAGCTGCTCATTTTGGAGTAAGAGGTTTGGGGTTCAAATCTTGCTTCAGACAATGGACAATGTAACCTTAGACAAGTCACACTGCCTCTGTGGGCCTCAGTTTCTTCATTTGTAAAATGAAGAGTTTTGATTAGATAGCCTTGGAGTGATGTTCCATCTTGACACTTATGATTCCATGTTGCTATAATTTTGTTTTCCTAGAATGAAGAACAGTGGAGTGAGCCCCAGTAGTTTTGTTTCGATGAAAGACTGTCATGTTGAAGGCCAGCTTTTTCTGATACTAAACACATCAATATGTAAAATATGTCAAAATGACAATGTACGAAAACTCCCTCTGCTGACATGGATCCCAATCTGTCTATAACTTAGTAGATGTTTTAGAGAGTTGCCTAAGGCAATATGTAAAATATCCTTTTCAAAATCAGTAATATTGAGTAGGAAGGATCATTTCATCACAGAAAATACATTTACCCAGCTGGGAAAACATATTGAAATGCCTTGTGCACGATAGCAATACTATATCCCAATACATGACTCCTGAGGTTCTTTGCTGATGGGCCCATGCACAGCTTGGATTTGAGCTTTTTAACAACCTTCTCGGGAGGATCTTCTTTCAGTGGTCCTTGTACAAGAATTCTGCTATAGAAGAAGACAGGAAAGGAGAGGAGAGGAGAAGAGAGCAGAAGAGAGGAGAGGAGAGAGACAGAGAGACACAGAGAGAGCCAGAGAGACAGAGAGCGAGAGACAGAGAAACACAGAGACAGAGACACAGAGACAGAGAGACACAGAGAGACAGAAAGATGGACAGAGAGACAGACAAAGAGACAGAAACAGAGAGGCAGAGGCTGAGAGACAGAGACAAGGAGAGAGAAAGAGACACAGAGAGAAAGAGACAAAGATAGAGAGACAGAGACAAAGAGAGAGACACACACATAGACAGAGACAGATAGAGACAAAGAGACACAGAGAGACAGAGGCCAAGAGAGAGACAGAGAAAGAGACACAGAGACATAGAGAGAGAAGGGAAGGAGGAGAAAGGGAGGGGTGGAGGGAAGAATAGGGAGGAAGGAAGGGAGAGAAAGAATGCACTTCTATATAGACTTACAGTTAAGTCTAGCCACTGGTTTTCCTTTTGTTCTCCTCTATGGTATGATTGCCTCATTTATGGCAAACACTTAGAATGCAACAAAATAATCAGTTTACCTGTCTGGAGAAAAAACCCATCATAAAAGTACAAATAGCAAATAAGTAAGATTGGAAAAAGAACAGGAAACAAGTAATTCTATTCCCATAGAGAACCCTGGGACAGGAGAAGGGAAGCAGCTGAAGGTGTCGGTGGGGAGTGGGGTGGGGGGGGGAATTCCCCAGTTCTCAGTGAGTTAGCAAACTCTATCCAGGCAATTCACTTCTTTGTTTTGTTTGGTTTTGTTTTGCCAAATTCAGTTTTATTTTATTTCAAGTACCAAGTTCTCTTCCTCCCCTTCTCCCTCTTTTGACCACTGAGAAGGCAAGATAAACAAAATGCATTACAAATATGTATAGACTTGCAAAAAATTTTCCCCATTAGCCAAGTCCTGCCATCCCCTCCCCCAAAAAGGCAAAACAAAGAAAGAGAAGCAAATGCACTTCACACTGCAGAGTCCCTCTGCTCTCTCTCTCTGGAGCCGGATGATGTGTTTCATCACCAGTCCTTTACAATCGTTCTTGGCCATTTTATTTTTCCATTACTAAGTCTTTCAAGGTGGTTTTTTTATGTTGTGGTTGTTGTTTGTCCTTTGTTTTTGAGGACCAATGTTGTCTTGGAGTGATGTCTTGATTTGCACGTGAACTGGATTTAAGTGAGGCAGAGTTACAGACACTTAGCCTCACTTTCTCTTCCAAAGTCATTGAAGTCCAGCGGCAAGACAAAAGTCAAGAACAACTGGCAGTGGGCTGGGCTGCAATGGATGACTTTGGCATCTTCAACATCTGACCAAACTCTCAGTGCTCCACAGTGTCTGCTTCAGCCGCCTTCACGGCCCTTGTAACAAATTTTTCTCATCTGCACATTCTGCCTCAGGAAATATTCACATGCTTAGGGTAGACGTCCTCCCAACTCCCTCACAGGTTTGCTGTTATTGTATAAACTGTTTTTCTGCTTCTGCTCACTTCCCTCTGCATTAGTTCATATAAGTCTTCCCACGTGTTTCTGAAACCATTTCACTTGTCATTTCTTATAGCACACTAGTATTTTATAATGTGTTCAGCCATTCCCCAATTGATGGAGAATTCTCAGTTTCCAGTTCTTGGCTACCACAAAAATAGCTGCTATAAAGATTTTCGTACATATGAGACCTTTTCCTCTTTTTTAAAAAAATTTCTTTCTGGTATAGAACAAGGCTTCTTAGACTTTTCCACTCTCAACTCCTTCAGTGCTTCTTAAACTATGGGGTGTGACCCCATTGGACCCCACAGTTAAAGAAGCACCGGACCTAGGAGTGGTAGTATTGGGTCCAAAGGTAGGCCCCGTTTAACAGCTTTTCGGACATAGTTCCAAATTGTTCTCTGAAATGGCTGGTTTAGTTTACAACCGACCAATAGTGCATAATTTTCCCACACCCTCTACAGCATTTGTTATTTCTCTTCTTTGTTATTGTAACCAATCTGCTGGGCATGAGGTGGTGCTGCAGAATGGTTTTAATATTCATTTCTCTAATTATTAGAGAGGGGCTCCTACCTCCTATGATCCTTCAGGTCTTCTTCTGATCAGCTCCATTGCTGATGGGAGACTACCTGGAAACTAGTTACATATTTAGGCGATTAAAACAAGAAAAAGCAATAGGTAGGTAGGTGCTCCCATGCTCAGATGCACTTATTTCCTTTTTTTAATCTTCCTGATCCAGATCCTGGAATCTTGGGATTGGGGTGGACCTTAGAGCCCACTGAGTTCCAATTCCCTTCTTGCCCTTTTGAATTTCTCCTGATCTTTTCAAGTCCCCATGCCAATGTTGCTTTTTCACATGGTATAGCAGAGAGGTAGATTTTGAGTTAACTGTTCTCTCTTCAGGGGAAGATTGACTCCCTATGATGGGAGAGGGGAGAGAGGAGAAGTGGATTCTATGCACAGTCATGCTTGGCCCCTAGGGACTGGTTTGTAAGAAGCAAGTTGAATGACTATAATGTGAAAGTTATCATTTCTCTCCTCAGAGGGTATGAGGTAAGAGAATGGTGAAAACAGAAAAGGTTGGGTAAATCCTTTCAAATTAGGACTGTCAAAGAAATCTAACTGTGTGTATGGACATAAGAAAAAATAAACATTTTGGAAAAAGCTGCTGTCCACGCTAAAATGAAAATAGCATGAAACATCGATGGTAAGATGGGAGAAGGCTTTCTTGGCCTTCAACATTGGCTTCTGTTGGACCAGGAGAGGGCAGAGGGGTGTCTGCAAAGCTTTATTTGGAAATCATACTGCTACAAAGGCTAAAATATTGTTTCCAGATGGATTCATCTTCTCTTTATACTCTCACTTTAATTCTGAATATAGCTGTATTACAGAGATCAGACTCCACTGGCTGGCTTATATTCAACGTACCACTGAACAGTTGGTCACCTGAAGATCCCAATATTTAGAGAGGTCCCAAATTAGTCAGATTTAAGTATCTGGAGCCAGACATTCTCATAAAATTGTTTCTGCTTCATTAAATGCCCCTTCATGGGCATGGATATCTCACATCACATTTATGATGCCAAAGTTGATGAAGTAGCAAATTGTTTGTGACATCAACTTCATCCCTAAATCCAGAATTCCCTCCCCCCTCACTTCTGCCTCTTGGCATCCGCAACTTTCCTCAAAGTTGAGCTCAGGTGCTGCCTCCTCCATGAGGTCCTTCCTGATTATACTCACTCCCTCCAGGGACTTCCTTTTCAAATTACTTTGTATTATTTTGTTTTTATTTTTATAGAAACATGTTGCATCTCTTCAGTAGAGTAAGAGTTTTTTGAGGGCGGGGACTATTTAGTCATGGTATCCCCAGTGCTTGGCACATAGCAGGTGCTTTATTAAATGCTTGTGAAACTGATTGGAATCCTGATGTAACAGAGGACAGCTGATACTGCATCCAGTTTATAACTACTCTTCTGTGCCGCATTGTAATCAGGCACAGGGAGCCCAGTGATGATCTAGGGATAAAACAGTTACTGCCAAGAACCACAATTGAGAAGATAAAGGTTACCTGAGAGCATGAAATGAATTCCAGTTAATTTTGTACTGCACTCTTTAAGCTGATTAGCACAAATTACCTTTCATTGCATTTTGAAGTAATCAGCTTGATCCACGGGTGCAATGAGAAAGGCTATAATTACTGTCGATTGGAAGCAGCGTCTGTCTGCGTTGTAGGCTAAAGAAGTGAGTACAGTATCGATGAAAATAACTGCCGGCCCTTCTGCCGTAGTCTTGGGAAAAATTAAGGTGGGCCAAATGAGAAATTTCACATACTCGCTTTTCTTTCTCTTTTCTTCAGTTTTCATGGAAATATGTCTTAGGGAAGACAGGTGCTTATGTTTTATGTTAGCAAAAGAGCAAATGATGACGAGACCTTGAGAAAATGACTTGGCTTTGAAGTCAGAAACATATAGAAAATTTAAATCCTGCCTCAGTTATTTGTTAACTTAGTGTGATCCTGAGTAATTTTATGGATTTATGCCTCAGTTTCCTTATTTGTAAAATAGGAGGGTTGGATTTGGTGTCCTTTAAGACTCTTTCCAGACAGCTAGGGTCCCGGTGCAGAGTACTCAGCCTGGAGTCAGGAAGCCTCATCTTCCTGAGTTCAAATTCAGCCTCTGGCACTCAGTAGCTGTGTGACCCTGGGCAAGTCACTTCACTCTGTTTCCTCATCTGTAAATGGCAAACCACTCTAGTGTCTTTGCCAAGAAAACCCCAAATGGGGTCATGAAAAGTCAGACATGACTGGCCAGCAACAAAGTCCAAAAAACAAAGCAAAACAAAGTTTATTTCTAGCTCAGAATCTCCTATGATCCTCCTGTACTTTCTGGGTCTCAGTTTTTGCACCTAGAAAATGAAAGGGTCAGACCTTCTCATTCTAAATACCATGAAAATGGATGGCTATGTGGAGGTCCAGGTATAATCACTGGATTATGCAGACTAAATTTTTTTAGAGTGTGAATTGACTCAAATTTCCCAACTATCTCTTTTCATTATAGTTATAGAGACCCTCAATTTCTAGTGAATTGGTTTTCTATAGTTTTCTGAGGCTGTCATTAGTTTAGAATCAGAATCTCAAAGTGAGGAGGCAGCCCAGAACTAATCCCAAACCTTCCTTCTTAACCTTAGACTTTCTAATTCAATTTCATGATTTCCATATCTCTTTCAATGTATACCCCTTTAGTCTCCCAAACAATGTGGAAAGGTCACATTTATTCAAGAGACAGTTGGCTACAGCATTGGACTTGGAGTAGGGAGGATCTGAGTTCAAATGCTGCCTCAGACACTAACAAGTGGTATGATCTTGGGCAAGTCATAACCTCTCTATGCCTCAGTTTTCTCTCCAGGAAGATGAGGTGCTTAGCCTCCAAGCCCTTTAAAGGTCCAATACAGCTCTAAATCTATGACCCTATGATTCCATTAATAACCAAATATTTACTGACCACAGAAGTCATTTCTAGCCAGCATTTGTGGATTCTGAGAATGTAGATATTTTTTTCTCTACATTCTCTCTGTCTGTGTCTGTGTCTCTCTCTGTGTGTCTTTGTGTCTCTGTCCCTGTCTTTGTGTCTATGCATCTGTCTGTCTCTCTTTGTCTCTCTGTCTCTGTGTATGTCTCTCCTTATCAGTTCCTGTGGATGACTCTTGGACCTGCAACATCCAGCCTGATATCCCACCTGAGTTCTAAAAGTCTTTCATTGCCAGTTTCTCCTGGACACATCACCATCTGAAGGCCTCATACCCATCTCAGACTCAATATGTGCAGAGCAGAACTCATTGTTGTTCCCACAGAACCAGCTTTCCTCCTACCTTCCATATTTCTTTCAAGTCACTATTTTCACTGTTCTTTGAGTCCCCAGGTCACAACCTCAACTCTGTGTTCTCCTTCCCCCACACCTAAGGGCAAGTCTTTGTAATCCCAATATCTCTCAGATATGTTTCTTCTCTCCACTTTTATGGCTGCAACACTAGGTCAAGCCATCCTCACCCCTCTCCTGGACTATTACACTGAGAGACAAAGTGGCCTCCCTACCTTTAGTCTCACTCTTCTCCAGCCCATCCCCCACATTGCTGTCAAATTAATATTCCTAAAGCACTAGTCTGACCTTCTCATTCTGCCAGAAAGCTCAGTGACTCCCCATCGTATCTAGGATAATCTCAAAATTCCTGTTTGCCTTTTAAGGACCTTCTCAAGTTTCCTTTCCAGCCTGATTTCACATTACTCCTTCTCAGACAATCTATATTCCAGCTGCACTCACCTACCTCTTGTTGCCTGGACAAAATATTCCACTTCTCACATCTGCGGCTTTGTACATGTCTACCGTGCCTTGACCACTGTCTCTCTTCACCTGTTCTCTCAGAATCTCTGGCTCATATTAGTTCTTGGCTTAAGTAACACTTTTGATAGGAGGCCTTTCCTAACTGCCAAAAGTATTACTGCTCCTCCTCAGCCACCCTGAAAGTGCTTCGAAAAGTTAGTTAATGTGATCTCATGCACATATTTTACCTGTTGAATGTAAGATCCTCGAGGGCACTGACTGTTCTCTCTCTGTTTACATCTTTCATACCCAGCACATAGTACTTTCTTTATAAATATTCATGGGATTTAATGGAAGAAAACTTATTTGATTCAGGGTAGAGGTTTGAAATGATGGGAACATTTCATGGAAGTCATTATTCCTTTTTTGAAAGTGTGAGAGATGAGAGGAAAGCCAGAAATGGGCTGGCATTTACCCCCAGCTTTCATCTCTTTTACTACCTAGATTTTTATTAGACTATGGGCAAGTTGACTGATGGTCTAATTTCAAGCCAGCATGAGTCCAGCATGTATTAGACACTTAATAGATGTTTATTGACTGATTGATTTGATTGAGAAGTTATGTTACCTCACTACCCTTCAATTTTCTCATCTGTAAAATAAGGTAATAAAACCTGTGGGTACCTCCTTCTTAGGGTTATTATGATAACACATGTAAAGCTTTTTCCAAACCATATTATTATTATCATTCTGAGAAGGGCAATGAAGCTGGTGAAGAAGCTTGAGGCCATGCACCATGAAGTTAAGCTGGAGGAATTGGTGAGGTTTACCTTGGAGAAGAGACAACTCAAGGGTGATGTGAGAGACATCTTCATGTGTGCACAGGGCTGTCCTGTGAAGAATAGATTATTTTTGTTCTGCTTGATCTCAGAGGGTGGAACTAGGCCCTTTGGGTGGAGGAATCAAAGTGGTCAATTTCACCTAGATGTTTGGGAATACTTGCTAGCCATTGAGGCATCCCAAATTCAGATGACTTTCTTAGAAGGGGGGGGCAGCCCTCTTCCCTGGGGCTTTTCTGCCACAGACTGGAGTGGGTTTCTTGTCCAGGTGTGGGTTGGGCTGCATGGCCTTTGGGGTTCCTTCCAGCTCTACTGTGCTGAGATTCTAATAACTTGTCTTTCAGAGAGGAGAGATTGCACAGGTTGTTTCACAGCACCACACAAACATAGCTTTGCTGGGGTTCAGGAGCCATTCCCATCCCCAACTTATACTCTTCAATGGATACATGCCCTTTCCCTCAACACTGAGTTCTTGGCATTTGTAGGGTGGCTGTATTCCTAGCTAGGGTTAAGTAAAGAAACACAACCTGATTTCCAATGATATTTCCACCTCTCTTAACAATGAAATGGCTTATTGGATTCTAAATTATTTCTTAGTTTAAAAGGAAAAAAACCCAATACATTCATAGCCACAACAGCACCTTTTATACCAGGTTCTCTAGCCAGACAGTCGTTTATAAACGCAGAGCCCTGAGGGGGCTGTAGCCAAAGAGACAGTTCTGCCTTAACTACTGTCATGTCCCAGATGCCTTCACAAATACGAGCTAATAGCATCAGGAGAGAAAAAAAATATTCTCTGCTTTGGTGTAAGCTGCCAGTGGCTTGTTGTGGAGGATTCCCAGAGCAAGTCGGCAATGAGCAATTCCTTGGGGCTTGGTATTAGCCAATCTGCCACTTACAACTGAAAAACCAAACTATGGAAGCCATTCTCAGGGAAAAGGACAGCGCTGTGTTCAACAAGCAGGGCCTGAAGGGTTGGTTTGACTACCTGGGCTGGGGCATAGTTTTCATGGCAGGTAGAAAATGGGACAATAGTGAACATCAGCCAGAATAACCCTTTGAAGTAACTGCTCATTTTATATTGCATTGGCCATAGTACTTTCTCCCCCGTGTAATAAAATGGGTCCTCATTCAGCTTTGGTGTTGCCTGTAGACATGATGAGCATGCCATCTACACATCTCTAAAGTAGTTATTGGCATCATAGGATTCAGATTCCCGAGGAAAGCTGCAGCAGGCTGCGTTCCAAGCTGGCATTAGACTGTTAATGACTATGTTTTGTGGCCATGAGTTGCTAGTTCTTGCCTACGGTACTCAATCTCTCCCATAAAAATACCTTAAGACACTGTCGATTGCTTTGCCCAAGTCTATGTATGTTGTGCCCACACGATGTCCCTATGTACTTCCTACAAATATGTCTTTACTTCCATTGGTCTTTAAAACAAGCACAACCCTTCAGTCGATCTTGCTATCAGCTCAAATAATTGTTCTATATGTCTTCTCTGTTTTACAACCAGAATCCCAGAAGGGTTTGTCTATACTTGCACCTTCATTCCCTCATTTCAGCTCATTTGGCTGAATCTAGAAGTCTCCATTCTTGGCCTTACATTTGCTCACTTTACCTTCTAACTTGGTTCTTCCACCATTACACTGAAACTTTTCTCTCCAAGATTACCTCCACTGCAAAAGAAAGTGGATGCATTTTTCTTGACCTCTTTGCATTGGCATTTCCCTCTTCCTGTACATTTCTCTCTTTGTGTCTTTGTTACTGCTCCCTCTTGGTCCTTCTCTTGCTTGTTTGAACATCCCTTCTCAGTCTCCTTTGTAGAATAATCCTCTTACTGAGTAAACATTGACTCTATCCCAGGCCCTCTTAACTTTTCTCTCTATATTCTCAACCTTGATGAACTAATTAGCTCCCATGGGTTAAATGATCATCTCTATGCCCATCCTAATACTTCTCCTGGATTATAGTCTTATGTTAAAATCGCTGGCTGTCTCTCTCCATTTGGATATACCATAGTAACCTCAAATTTGACCTATTCAAAACAGAATTCATTTTTTTTCCCAGATACATTCCTTCGCTACACTTCCCCATTTCTAACATTCCTGTTAGTAGCACCAGCACCTTCCCAGGCAAATTTGCAGTCTTTGCTCTTCCTCACTTTCCATATTCTGTCAGTTTTTACATCTTATCAATCTTCCTTTCATCCCTTTCATCCATCCCGCTGTCCCCACTTACAGAGCTGCTACCCTAATCAAAGTCCTTATCACCCTCTCCTGGACTATGGCAAAAACATCTTCAGTGGCTTTCCTTCCTTCAGTCTTTTCCATCTCCAATTCATTGTCTATGCAGCTGTCAAACTGATATTCCCAAAACACAAATCTTACCATATTACCTATCCCAGTATAAAAAACTTCACAGCTTGGTCAATAAATCACAAATTGTTGATTAAATGCTTACTCCATGCAGACTGTGCACCAGGTTCAGAGAGCACAAGCACAAAGAACGAAACAATCTCCCTAATGGCGGAGAGAGCAAGTACCTATCTAGACACATACGGTATCTGGGAGGAAGGGCACTAGTCATTAGGGAATCTGGAAAAGCTTCATGCAGAAGATGATGCTTGAGCTGTATCTTAAAGGTAGGGAGAAATTCTAGGAGACAGAAGTAAGGAGGGAGTGCATTATAATGGGCCCAGATATGGGAGATAGGAAGAGGAATTAGGCCAATTAAGTGGGATCACAGAGTGCACAAGCAAGTAGTAATGTTCAGTGAGGCTGGAAAAACAAGGATGGGGCCAGGGTGTGCTAAACTGAGGAGTCTGTATTTTACCCAAGGGGAAATGGGCCAATGGAGTTTATTAAGAAGTAAAGTCATCTACTGTGATCTATTCTTAAGGAAGATCTTTGGCCTCAGTGTGGAACAGGGATAAATTGGCAAGAGACTTGAGGCTAAGAGACCCATTAGGAGGTTGTTACAGTAATAAAGTAATAAAGGTAATGAGGGCATGAACAAAGCTGGCAGTTGTATGAATGGAGAGAAGGGTGAGGTATGAAGGATGCTGTGGGGTTAGAAAAGGCAAGATCTGGCAACTGAGGGAGTCAAATGAGCGAGACCAAGGAATCATACATATAGCCAAGTTCACGAACATGGGAGACTAAAAGAATTTCAATGGAAATAGGGAATTTAGGTTTGGACATATTGAGTTTGAGATATGACACTACCTCTTGGCTATCACTGCTTGCTTATTGCAATATTAGATATCCATCACATTCAAAAGAATCTGCCATTTTGTCTGTAATTGGAATAGAAGTCAATGGTGAACAGTTGGCAGATTTCAGGCTCTCCCATTTGAAAAAAGGGGACATTTCCTCTTCTCCAATCTTGAGGTGCTGCTCAATCCTTAATCTTGGCAAGATCATGGATAGTGACTTGGCCATCACATCAACAACTGTGCATCTGGTTGACTGGGTTATTACCTTGTTACTTATCCCACATATCACTCTATAGAGTCATTTTCTTTTGTTCTTTTCAGTTCAATGATCATTTTATTTGGTAAAGAAAATGAGCAAAAGAGGATATCATTAACACTTCCTTCTGCTCTTTTCTAGTTAAGTTGAGGAACAACACTTTTGATTTTCCAAACCCTCTCCTGGTTTGAGGAACAGCCTTTCTTAGGTTTCCCCCCTTTCTTCACTTTAATTAAAGGCCTTTTTGGTTATCTTTAGCTTTCCTTGCTAGCCTCAACCCATTGAACCTTTAGCATTTCTGGGACTATTCTTATAGGATCATGGCATATGTTTTTACTTATCTTGTTACCTACTTTTGCTTTCATCTCCTGGACATTAAAAAAATATTGGTTGCTGACTTCTCTGTGCATCCATACCATTTCTTTAGGTGACTGCTCCCTTTCCTATTCAGAGTTTTTTTGTGTTTGGAATTTTGTTCTTGAGAATTTCCCATCCTTCTTGGGTTGAGCTCCCCTGTAAAAATCTCTTCTCTAAAACTTTGAAAATATGGCCTTTCTTTGTCTAGAGTGCATGGTGGACTAAGCCAATTTTTGTCTCCTCTTCCTTATCACAAATCTAAGACTCAGTTTTCACTTTCTCCTAAGGTTCTCATCATTTCCTTATTAGTGACCACTTTTACCTTGTTAGTGAGAATCAAATTCAGAAAAAAAAAAACTTTTTTTTTGTTTTGTCAACATTTCCCAGCATTTTGCACATGTATTAAGCACTTAATCTAGGCTTAATAAATGTTTGTTGGTTGATCTCTTTAGGACAAAATTATAATTAAAGTAAATAAACAAAAAAAAATTATCAGTTACTCTGCACGGGCAGAAAGATTCCAGTATATTCTAGGATGTTGGTCTCCCATTATCACTTTTATAACTCCCCCTTACTAGGTTTGTGATCTGTTTCTTTAATTTTTCATCTATTTCTCTTTCTGTTAATATAGTCTTGTAATATACTCCATATTGCTTCCATAATGACTGGACCAATCAGTAGTCTGCCAGCATTACATAGGCCTTCTGTTATTGTCTATTTCTCTTTTGTGTTATTTTTTTCCATTTTGTTCAGTGTGAGGTAAAATCTCAGAGATATATTGATTTGTATTTCTTTCATCATTGATGGTTTGGGGCAATATTTCATATTGTTATTAATAGTTTGTAATTTGCCTTTTGTAAACAGTTATTTCATATGCTTTAACCACTTTTCCATTGGGGAATAGTTCTTGGTCTTATAGATCAGCATTGATTTCCCATATAGCTTGGATTTCATCTTGTATCAGAAATATTCGATGCAAAAATTTTTTCCCCTTCCAATCAACAATTCACTTACCATATATATATATATGTGTGTGTGTATATATATATGTATATATATGTATATATATATGTATATGTATGTGTATATATATATATATATATATATATATATATATATGTACATGTGTTGATTTTTGTCTGTATAAAAACTTTTCAATTTTGTGTACTCAAAATGATCTATTCCATCAACCTAGGGAAGTTCATTCCTGGGTTACACACATATGAATATATGTGTGTGTATAAATATATACATATATTCACACACATGTATGTGTGTATAAATGTATATGCACATGTGTATATACATACACATATTGTTAATTTTTCGTCATCTGTTTCACTTATCTATTTTTCCATTTTCTTTATTCAATACAAAATAGTTTTGATGACTGTTGTTTTATAATACAATTTGATGCCTGAAAGAACTATCCACTTTTAATTCATATTTTCCCATTATTTTCATTCATATTTTGACTTTTTGCTGCTCCAAATGAAATTTGCTATTTTTTAGACAAAAGTGTTTTCATTTTAACTAGCTTTATAAAATATTATCATGGTAATTTGTTTGATGAAGCATTAAATCTATAAATTAAATTTTAGTAGTATTGTATTAAACATCCCTCCAATTATTTAAATCATTGTTTCTTTACAGTGTTTTGCAATTGTATTTATGTCTTCAGTGTGTCCTGTTGGATTGACTCCCATGTACTTGATTCTTTTGTAGTTATTTTGAATGCCATTTTATTTCCTATTACTTTTATTTCAGATTTTGTTATTACTATAGAGAAATGTTGATGATTTTGTGGATTCATTTTATACATAGTTATTTACTTAAGTTGTTTATAATCTCAATCAGTTTATTTGATGATTCTCTGAGGTTTTCTATGTAACCCACCTTGCCAATAGAAAATAGGGATAATTTTGTTTCCTTTGTTTTCATTTTTGTTTAAGCTTTTAATTTGATTCCCTTGTTTTATTGCTAACATGGACATTTCTAGATCTATGTCAAATAACACTGAGAACAAGGGACACTCATTATATGCTTATATTTATAGGAAAAAGCTTCTATAGTTGTCCCATTGCATATAATGCTAGCTTTTCACTTGAGATATAGGGGATTTTTTTAACGTATTAAAAGTGGCCCTTCTCTGGTATGCTTCAGGGTGTATTTTCTTATTTTCATAGCATAAATGAGTATTGTGCTTTGCTTGGGCTTTTAAAGCATCTCCTGTGGTTTGAGTTATTTGTATTTTAATGATTAATTATATGGATTATTTTTCTTAATGTTGAGCCATCATGTCTTTGTGTGTTTGCATAGGTGTAGGGTCACATTCCCAGAATGTGCTTCTTCCTCATACCCACCTTTCGAGTCTCTAGTTTCTTTCAGGTCCTAGCTCAGATGCCACCTCTTACACAAAGCGCTCACTGGTTTCCCTTGTCTATCCACCCTGCTACATTGACTTTCAAATTATAACTGGGAGGGACTTCAATAGCCTTTCCTTTGTATGATTATAATCGTCCTGGGCTTTCTGAGGTATGCTAGTCAAAGATCAACTCTTCTGCACTTGTATATGTTCATGTCCCTTTTGTCCTTAGGACTTTTGTCCTTAGGACTGGCTTGATTTCATTTCTGTTTTTGCATCTCCAGTACCTAGTACAAAGAACAGTGCCTGTCACATAATAGTTACAGAATAGTGTCACATGTTAATTAATTAAAAGATTGCCTGAAGACATATAATTGGTAAATAACATGCATGGGATTTCTCTTATACCCCTCTCAGTGGTCTTTCCATTGAACCACAGTAACTTCTTTTGAACTAACGTCCCCAGGACATTAGTTCAAAGACAGTTTCTGGGACACTTTGGGCAAGCCATTTTCCCCCTTCCATTATTGCTACTGATGAAATTGATTTTGTTTACTCTTGGATGAGTTGAAGAAAACTCTGTAAGGTTCTAGGTATGTGAATATACTCTACTTGAGACTTGAATAAAACATGGCAATAAACATATTACAGATGGAGAATATAGGTAGAAAGAGCTAATAGAAAGAGCAGTATAGGAACAGACTCTCATATGGAGGAAAGGGGAGGAAAGGGGAGGCTTTTACTGAGCAGTTAGGAGACCTGTGGCATTGCTTAGTCAAATTGTCTTACTTCCCAAGGAGAAGAAAAAAGAAGAGAAGGAAGATTGGGTGAAGAACTGATGAAAACCTAAACACTGAAATCGCATACCCAGGAAACTGGACATGTGCTCTTTTTATCCTTTGCTTGTAATTATGTTGTGGTGGGGACCTGCACATCTCAGAGGTCTTATTGGCAGAGTCAAAGTTCTCATCTAGTTGAGCACTAGTGATGGGCTTTGCAGTCTGTCATCTGAGGAATGCTGCTGCTATCATTGTGATGGTTTGAAGGTTCCGAAAGTTCATCCCCAGATTGCTGGCCAGCAGATGCTGAACGTTTTTGCTATGACAATTCATGAGAATATCTCCTAAGGAATAGCAGAGGTAGTCTCCTGAGGATTGTGTCTGGTGTCCCTGAAGGACACATCCACATTGATGAAACCACATTTTGAAATATTTGAACAACATTCAACACACACCAGGAGCCATGTATGGCATTTCCAGGAACTATATAATCATTTATATTAAAAATTCAGAAATGCTACCCTCCTAATTTCTTGGGTGAAAGTCAGAATGAACACTGCAGACCTGCTATTTTGGATAAGCTGCTCACCTAAGCCATCCTCCTTCCTTTGGGTATGACATAGAATGGCCATTACATCATCATTGGTCTGTCTTTTTCAATGCAGTACAGATAAACAGATGTGACAGACAGAGCCATTCTTAATTCAGCATATCCTGTCTGAAGCATTCTTTGGAATGAATGCATTTCTGACCCAACTCTACTGAATACAAATGATTTATGAAAGATGAATAGGGTAGGATGAGACAATAATCATTATTTTTGAGACTGTGAGAAAATGTTGATCTTTGGCAGTCGTGGGTCACCCACAACCAGTGTTGTCCTCCTGCATAATATTAGCCCTGGAACTCTGGTTGAGAGCTAGAGAAGTGCCACATCACATGGCAGAGCAACCTTTCATGCTTTGGACCAAAGAACAAGACTTGCTTTGGGAGACAGGAGAATTGGATTCTAGTCTTGCTTCTGCTACTAATTTGCTGCATGACCTTGCAAAAGTTCCTTCCCCTCTCTGGCAATTAGTTTTCTCCTCAGTAAGATCAGGAGGTTAAACCGTGGAATCTCTAAGGTTTTTTCTAGCTCTGACACTGAATCATAGCATATAGGACCTAGAGTTAGAGCTAACAGGCTGTAACTTCCAACCCCCTCATTTTACAGATAAGTAAACTGAGACTCAAGCTCTCCCCCAAAGTCACATAGACAGTAAGCACTAGAGGTGGGATTGTACCAAAGAAGAAAAGTCAACATATGAAGTGAAAACAAAACTTAAGGGCTTTCACCAAGAGCAGAATCTGCAACTTCTTGCAAATATCTTTCATTATCCATTAGTCCCTGAGGGGCTGCCTCTGGGAGATGGTGCTGGATGATGGCATTAAAGTTTCATTGAGTCATCTGGCCCAATTTTCTGACCCGGACAGCAGAGTCAGTTCCAATAACATGCTGTTTGAAGCCTTCTCAGCATCACCTGTGGAGCCCTTGGAGCAAGCTGGTGTTACAAATGAATCTCCACTCACATGAGCCTGGCATGGGAAAAGATAGAAGGACTTAGGCCTGACTTTCTGTTAGGAAGTTGAGATGATGCATGGAGAGGAGGGCAAAGAGGCTCAAGCACCAAGGTTTGCTGGGGAAGATTCCCTACCAGGTTCTCATTGTGGGGCTGCAGGGATGGCTCACTCCACATCAGAAATTGGTCAGAGTACTGGGTATGAGGAATGAAGGCAGATGCGAAGCCCACCCTAGCATGGAAAGTCCTGGAATGCAGCAAGAGAGCCAGTGGTTGGAGAGCTAGACATTTTAACATGAGAGCATTGAGTGATAATGGGTCTAAAGGTTGGCAGGGGCAGAAGAGGAGGCAGCACCTTACATCCCTTCCATTCTGTGGTCATCTTGGTTCATGGGGTGTGTTGGGCTTGATCAAAATTTGTGACTTTGTTAGTTCATGCGGTGGATAGAGCTCCAGGCTTGGAGTCAAAACTACCTGAATTCAAACTACCTCAGACACTTAATAGCATCATGACCCTGGGCAAGTCACTCAACCTCCATTTGCCTCAGTTTCCTCAATTATAAAACAGGGATAATAATAGCACCTTTCTCTTAGTATTGTTGTGAGGATCAAATTAGTTAATATTTGTAAAAACTTTGCAAACCTCAATTGCGATTTTGTTCATCCTTTGTTTTAGAAGAGGACCAATGACATCATGGGGTGATGTCTTGACTTATGCATGAATGGATAGAAGTGACACAGAGTTGCACAGACTTGCCAGCCTCACTTTGTCTCCTAGAGTCATCAAAGTCCAGTGGTAGGACAAAAATCATGATGAGTGGCACCAGCCTGCGATGCAGAGGGTCATCTGACCCGGCATCTTTAATGTTTGACTTAGCCCCCCACAGTACCTACTTCAATCACCTTCATGGCCATTGGAACAAATTGTTCTTATCTGCCCATTCTTCTTGGAAAGTGTTCACATGCTTGGGATAGATGATCTCCTAATCCACTGACAGGTTTGAGGCCCGTTGGTTACTATCAAGCTGGGTTAACCTGTTTGCTGAGATGGTTTACTTCCATGCAGCCTCTGTGAATGCTACAGCTTCTTGGGCCACAAGTGAGAGAGCTGGGTGACGGGTGGACATCAAAGCTGAGCAGACCTGAAAAAGGCTTGGCGGCCCTCACACCCGAGGTGCTAGTCCTCTGTGAACACACCATCCACCCCAACATATTATGTAGATGCCAGCTGGTATTATTACCAGTACTACCTTCACCTCTCCAATGTACTGGATGCCTCTCTTAAGAGGTTTTTTCCCCTTTATGGTCAGAGAGCAGCACTCAGACTTTCTCTTGTGTCTCTCCAGCTCCCACAAACATCTCAGCTTACCTACTGTGATCAGAAGATCACACAGTGCCTCCATGATGTGTTTCATACGCAAAAATCACCAGAGTCAATGTGTTACAGAGGCTTGGAGTACTTGGACCAGCCAAGCCTCTCTCAGTTGCCCTTTGGCTAACCTGAAAGTTTAACTTCAGAATCTATGGTATTTTATACAATGTCAGTGGAGGAACAGCAGTACAATAAAGTTTTTGTGTGTTTGTGTCAGGGAGAAAATTTGGATAATTGAAAACGATATAAAATTTCCCCCAAAGTCAGTAAGTCAGTAAGTATTTATCACTCCCCTATGATATGCCAAGCACTTTGCTAAGCGCTGGTGATACAATAAGAAACAAAAAGACAGTCCCTGCTTTCAAGGAGCCCCCAGCCCAATGCGGGGTGAGGGGCGGGGATGACATGCAAATATTACATACAAACATATATACACACACATATGTGTGTGTCCTTTGGTACCCTGTGAGCAGGTGAGTAGGACACGTCCTCGTCAGTCCTTCAGAATCGTGGTTGGTCATTTGTTGATCAGAATTCTTAAATCTTTCAACGTCTACATTTACAGCGTTATCGTTATTCTATCAAATACTCTAGGTTCTACTCATTTCACCCTGCATAAGTTCATATGAGTTTTCCCAGGTTTCTATGAAATGATCCCTTTCATCATTTCTAACAGCAAAACAGCACTCTGTTATATCCATACACCATCTTTTGTACATCAATTTCCTAACTTATGGACAGTGCCCCACCCTTCCAGTTTTCAGTTCTTTTCTATCACAAAAGAACTATGCCCTCTATCTTTTCCCCGTGTCCCTCTGGCTGCCTCCCTTCTCCCTTCCTCTTTCCCTCACTGTTCCCCCTTTCTCTCTCTATACATACATACATGTATGCACACACACACATATATACGTACACACATGAATATGTATATGTGATATCATACAAAGAAACTGAATTGCTTCCATTTGCCTTGGGAAGATTCTGAAGATCACCTGGCAAGAAAAGGTGCCAGACATTGAGGTCCTTTCTCAAGCTAAACGGCCAAGCATTCAAACTTTACTACAGAGAGTGCAACTCTGGTGGGCTGGCCACATTGTTTTCATGTCAGACGGATATTTGCCTAAAAGACTGTTTTGTAGGGAACTCACACAAGGCAAGTGCTCCTATGGAGGTCAGAAGAAGCAATGCAAGGACACTTTCAATATCTCTCTGAAGAACTTTGGAATTGATTGTGTGACACGGGAGACACTGGCACAGGATTGCCCAGCGTGGTGTGCCTGTATCAAGGAAGGTGCCATGCTCTATGAGAAAAGCAGAATTGCAGGAGCTCAAAGGAAACATGAGATTCACAAATGTAGAGCCCACCCTGTGGTAGAGCCCTCTGAGCTCATTGGTCTGATCAGTCACAGTTGGACACGCTGTAGCTTTGACCTCCACATACTGATGTCATTTTGGTCCTCTTCAAGAACAAAGGACAACAGCCTATATATGTATGTAGGCATGTGTGTGTCGACATGCACACACATGTGTATATATGTGTATACACCCATGTGTGAATTCACATGGGTCCTCTTCACTTTTCTTCAGTCTCCTTGGGGTACAGGCCTAGTACAATCATAATTTGGTTAAAGTTTATAAACCATTCAATAACAGCCAGGTCATGGTTCTAAACTGCTCCCCAGAATGGCTTTCTAGACCCTCGGAGGTACATAACCATGACAAATAATGTTGTGTTTCTATTTAGCCAAGGAACACAGCTACTTAGAGAATGCCTGTTAAAAATCCAAAACAATCTCACTTATACAAGTCCTCATCATTTTTTTTTCTGGTGTGAAGCCATTTTGGTCCTAATCTTAAATCTTTTAATCAGGGGCCCTAGAGGTGAGGTATACATGTGGAATTGCTTTCTCTTAACCTAAAAAAAATCTGTTTCCATATCCCACCCTTCTTTTCATTGTATGCATGACTTTATTGTTGTAAGGAACTTCCAGCATGGAAATTCCCTTTACCAGTGCAGATAAGCATTTTTAATAAGTGTTTGAAAGGATTGCTCCATTTAAGGAAAATAAAACAAAAACCTCCCATTGACCCTGCTAACCCATATGCTATTGTCCTGTCTCTCTACTGCCTCTACTACCAGACTTCTACAGACAACAGTCTGAATTCCTTGTCTGCACTTCCTCACTACACTGCCCCCCCCCCATCTCAATCCTTTGTTATCTGGCTCCTCCCAACTCAAATTTAATCTCTTCTGTGAAACCTCACCTGATTCCTATTCTCACCTCATCACTAGGGATCTTCTTCTTTGGGCATCATTAGTGTTCCTAAGTGTTATTTTCTCCTGCCAAATCATTCCCAGTTCCTTCAACTGATTCTCATGTGATTTGAAACTTGTAAAGCCTGGTCCTCTTTGTCTGGATACTTCACAGCTTGTTGCTGTCCTTCAAAGCACAGTGGATAACTGAAGACAGTGGGTACCTACTAAAGATTGCTGATTTTGTGAATTATGTTAGATTGTTCTGGCCATATTCTGTACTGAGGAAGAATAAAAATATTGTACATCTCTACTTGAGACACTGCCTTTTTGTCCTATATCCTCCCAGTCAATACTTTCAACCCTAGGGTTGGGGAAAAATCCATACAAAATTATATTGTAAGTACAAGGAAAGGAGACGATCTTGCTTCATATCAATAATAATCAATAAACTCAGCTCAAAATTTCCGCTTTCCCTGACACAAATTGGAAATTTCCTGTGACATATCTATTACTTTTCTCTGAGCTGCCTCCTGTTTCAGGACCAGAAATTGAGGCCCATGGTAGTAATGAAGCCAACTGGGCCCTGTCTCCAAGGACCACGTGTGTGCCTGTGTGTCTCGCTGGTGCTAGGTGGGCATCAAGAAGTCACAGTGGTTGTGGATTGATCTCAGGAGCTGTTTTTGTTCTTAAACTGTGTTAGACTGGATTAGGGAGCTCATCTCTCCAGAGTGACTCCTTTCTTGGGAGTTCCCAACAAACTAAGGTTTGGGAAGCAGCCTGGAACTGATTGTAAAAGCATGCAGGGACATTAGCGGATGTGGATGTGGAGGTACCGCTGCAGAGACAATGAACTTTCCATGTGAAGAAAAGCCTTGAGAATACCCTTGGCCATCGCTTTGCATCTTTTGTGAGCTCTGCTATGGAAATGTGTCACATCTCACACGTTAGCATCAACTGAGGGATAGTAAAGCTATTGATTTTGTACAAAGTCTGATTGCATCTTTTTCTGTAATAAGGGATATTATGTGCTCTCTTTCCAGAAATACTCTTTATTTTACTTTTAACACCCTAATAACTATGATCAGTCTTGACAGCTGTTGGTTGATCATGGGTAATCAGAGGCTTTCAGAGCCACCATGTAATTAGCAACCACCTCAGCTGTGTTGAGGTTTAGAGTCACTCTTTTCCAGCTGCTCTGTTGGCACCCCTAAATAAGACTGGTGAACAAAGAGAAACTGACCAGAAGAAAAAGCAAAAGAATAAAGCCATTCCCTTGGACTATTTGGGTTCCCAAGATTGCAATGGCTTCTACTCTCTGGTTTTGGGTAATCTTGGAGGTCACTGGGGTTTCTCAGACTGTCACTCATAAACCCCCACCAAATTGGGGTGATTGTGGTTTTTTAAATAAATGTCCCTGTTATATAAGCCTGTTTGTAAATATACTTTCTGAAAGCTAAGTAAGCTTGGCTAATAATCATTGATTATTATCTTATTATACTACTATTTTACTATGATCACTGTTTGTCAGCCAAGCTTACTTAGCTTTCAGAAAGTAAATTTGCCAGTGAACATAACAGGGGCATTTGTTGAAAAAATGAGCCCCCAAACTGGGACTTAACTCACTTTTTGCACAACATGTCTCTGTGGTTTTTGGTGTCAAACTTGTAGTAAGTTAGTACTAGGCAAATGTTTAGAGCACATATGTGGAAAGTTTTAGGAAGCTAGGGTGCACATTAGATAGAGCACCAAGATTGGAGTCAGTAAGATTCATCTTCCTGAATTCAAATCTGCCCTCAGACACTTACTAGCTGTGTGACCCTGGGCAAGTAACTTAACCATTTTTGTCTCAGTTCCCCATCTGTAAAATGAACTAGAGAAGGAAGTGGCAAACTGTTTCAGTATCTTTGCCAAGAAATCCCCAGATGTGGTCATGATGGGTAGGACACAACTAAACAACAACAAAGATTTAGTTTCCAACTCCTAGTCACTAAGGGACATAAATATTGTGAGGCTCAAATGAGAAAATGAATGTAAAGCATTTTTCAAACCTTAAAATGCAATATATAAATGCCCATCATCATCATCACCATCACCATCATTATTTAACTTAAAGTTACTAGGCCTTCAGTCTGCTGTTCACTTCCTTCTACTTACCTCCTTCTGAGCCCGAGCAGTATCTATAGAGCATCATGTGTGTGATGGTAAATGTTTAACAACCAAGCTCTCTGGGAGAAAAAATGTATGTACACACTTTCAAGTTTTAATCTGCATTATCAACACTTTCTTAAGTTAACACAACAACAAAAACCAAGCCCCATTTTTAGTGATTGCTGATTTTATAGATGTAGTCACACTCCAGTGTGGACTCCAGTAAGTGGGTTAGAGCTGGCTCCAGCACAACCCCACTGAGAGACCTTCTCTTCCTTGAGTGTCCTCATGAAGTTTTCCTTAGATCTAGCTCCCTTTTTCAGTGTGAAGTATGGAGTATGTGAGTATGGAGTATGTGAAACCAATATTTCTCTTGGTCTGAAGGGGTCATATATGTTGAAGATGCCTATCTTCTGTGTGTCCACTTGTCCTTGCTATATCTTTCAGTTCTCAATTCAAATGCTGTCATCTGCTATAACTTTTCAAGGATACTGCAGCCAATTCCAGTGGAGACACTAAATCTTCTGACCTTTTGAAGGTCACAAGGTTATCACCTAGTGAATGGGGAAGAAGAGACATCCTGTCTCCCTCAGGGCAATTTCCTTTCAGGATTCTTTAAGCTCTGGACTCAACCATTGCTTAACAGACTGGTTCCAGACTAGCTTATCGTTTTGGTATGTAGCCCAAACATGCATCACATTCTTTTGGGTGATCATAAGATATTGTTTGTGTGGTTTCATCTGTCTTCTTCCCATGATCACTTTCTTCTTCCTCAAATTTATAAGGACTTATTTGTTCACCTTTCTGGGTCTTCTGGGATTAATTGGGGATCAAGGTGGAACCCACATGTTTACACAGAGATGAAAAAATGGTCCCTATTTGACTCCAGATCTCTCTGGTCTTCAGCCACATCTACACAACTGGTGTTCATAACAGTTAGAGGAGTTGTGAAGTCTGAAGCTTTTGACGTACTGACCACTTGACTATTTGGGTAAATGGTCAAGGATGTGTCAGGTACCATTGCTGGCTCACATCCCCAACAAAACTTTGTGTGGCATGAATAACACAGAGGTAAAGCAGAACATTCCAGAGGGAATGGCTCTCTGCTAGTGAGATTAGATGAGTGGGACTGAAGGAAGGAAGGAAGAGTTTGTTTAGTGCCTACTATTTGTTGGGCACTGTGCTAAGTGCTTTACAAATGTTTTCTCATTTGATCCTTGAAATAACTCTGAGGGGTAAGTATGATCATTATCGCTTCTCCAGCATTATCCAGCTAGTAAGTGTCTGAGGCCACATTTGAACTCAGGTCTTCCTGACTCTAGGACTAGAGCCCATCACTGTGCCACTTAGTGCCTACTAGCAAACACAGAAGACTGCAGGTTTCTTTAATCACTAAAACTAACAATTTTTGTTGTTGATAATTTAAAATTTTTTTTCAGTTCCAAATTCTCTTCTTCCCCCCACCTTTCTCCCTCCCATTGAGAAGGCAAGAATTATGTTTCTCATTATACATATAAAGTCATGTAACAAATATTTCCATATGAGCTATGATGGGAAAAAACCCCACAAAAACAAAACAAAGCAAGAAAAATAAAGTGAAAAAAATCCTTCCATCTGCATTCAGAGTTCTATCTCTGGAAATGGAAGCCATTTTTCATCATGAGTCTTTTGGAATTATTATGGGTCCTTGTATTGATCAGAGTAGCAAAATCTTTTACAGTTAATCATCATTCCAATATTACTATTATCATGTACAATGGTCTCCTGGTTCTGCTCACTTCACTTTGCATCAGTTCATATTAAGTCTTCACAGTGTGTGAGGTAAATAAAATGTGAAGACTTCACAGGGAAGATATGTATAAGTCTATATCTATATCTATTCATATCTATACTTAGAAATGTTTAAAAATCAAGAAATAGGGAAGTGGAAAAATTCTGCTGAGGCTGTGAGAGTCTGATTGCTCAGCCTCTGGGAAAGTTTACCCTGAAACTTTTTGTTCTTTCTTATGGTTCTGGTTTAAAGATTTGCTCAGTAAGAATAGGGTCACTGTGACCAGCTTTCCTTTATTGTAAAAGTACTGTAGAAGAATGGAGAGGGTTTCCCCCTCCCTTTATCCTATTCTCCTTCTTCAGATTTATAGATGTCACCTCAGTTGTAATCATTAACTAAGGGAATGGGAATTGGAGTTTCTGTGCCTTGATTTCCCGGTTCTTTGTCTAGTTTTTCTTGCTCAGATTGTAAGCCCGCCTCCCAGCCAATGGTGAGAAGGGTAGAGGTGGGTGGGAACTCTCTTGCCTTAGGTATAATTATTGGTGCCTCTTTGCCTTTTGTACTCTGCCTCCCTTGCTGGTTCTGTTCTGTGCTGGCAGAGGACACCCTATTCTCCTAAGAATTGAATAAAATTCAATTTCTGTTCCCACCTTGAGATGGCTCCTTATTAGTATTATTTGGTGAGGGTCAAATATCCCACACAACAGGCTTTTCTGAAAACATCCTGCTCATCATTTCTCATGGCACAATAATATTGCATCACAATCATATATCCATAACTTGTCTAGCCATTCCCCAATTGATGGACATCTCATCAGTTTCCAATTCTTTGCCACCACAAAAAAGAGGTACTATAAATATTTTAATACAAATAAGTCCTTTCCCTTTTTCTTTGATCTTTGTAGGTCCCCACCTAATAGTGGTATTAATGGGTTTAAAGGTAAGAATAAAAAATTGTGACCAAATTCCTGACAGAATCTGGGGACTTTTCTTTTACCTGCCCCGGGGCTGGTTTTCACCATTTAGAATTTCAGAATTAGAAAACATATATCCAGGCCAACTTTTATCTGAATTCCCTCTAAAACATACCCAACAAGTATCTGTCTAGTCTCGGCTTGAATCCTCCAGTGAGAAGATGCTTTATCTTCTCAGGCAGACCACGCCAACTTGGCATAGCTTTCCAACATTGAATAGTTTCCCAGATATCAAAATTGCATTTGTCTTTTGTAAATTCTGCCCATCACTTTTATTCTGTTTTAAGGAGCAAAGGGGAACAAGTCTGTTTCCTCTTCCTTATGTTAGCTCTTCAAATGCTTTAAGAAGATTATCTCAGTCCCTGAGTCTTATCTTTTTTCATGTTAAATATCATCATTCATTTCAATGGATCCTAGGAAGGCCATCAACTCAAGGCTTCACTATCTTTCTGGCTCTCCTTGAGACTCAATCTGGCTTCTGAATAAATGAATAGAAACATACAGGTGAGACGTTAAACTAAGTACAGGCAATACAAAAGTGTGACAATACCTGCCTTCAAGGAAGTTTATATTCTTTATTCTTCTATTTTTTTCTTTTTCTTTTTTTCCCTGAAGTTAACAAACATCAAATACAGTGAGCATTCCCATTACAGAACTGAAGACCAACATATCTCCAATGTATACTTTCTTTTCTTTTTGAACATATAATACATTCAATATGCATTTTTCAAAGATGTCTTGCTTATCTGTGATTCCTTGTTCTTGTTCTTGTTCTTCTTCTTCTTGTTCTTCTTCTTCTTGTTCTTGTTCTTCTTCTTCTTCTTCTTCTTCTTCTTCTTCTTCTTCTTCTTCTTCTTCTTTTTCTTCTTCTTCTTCTTCTTCTCTATTTTTATTCCCCCCTCTCTTCTTCACCACAATCAATTAGGGAAAAAAGGAAAAACAAAATCCTTGTAACAAATGTGCATAAAAATGTGCCCCAAAAGTCCTTCATTGGTCATGGCCCCCAATGGCCCTCTCACTGTATCTTGCACTTACCTTTCTGTCAGGAGGTTAACGGAAAGCACTCTACTTTATTCATCCTCTGGAGGTATGAGTGCTCATATTCTTGCTCAGAGGTCTTACATCTTTCACAGTTGCTTGTTCATACAATGTTGTTGTTACTGCATAAATTGTCCTTCCAGTCCTACTCTTTGTCCTCTCGTTTGGTTCACAAATTTTTTTTCCATGTTTTGCTGGAACTGTCCTGTTTGTCATATCTTCTGGTCAATATTATTCCATTACTTTGATGTACTCTAATTTGTTCAACCATCCTCCAATAGATGTCCCTTTTATTTCCAGTTCTTTCTCACTATAATTTTTTAAACACAGATAGGTGTCCTTTTATTTGTTCTTTGATTTTTTAGAGGATAGATTTATAACTTACATCATTCTTGGGGTGGTGGTGGTGCAGAAGACATATAGTCAGGGGTGTCCAGGGAAGATAGTGTTTGGAGAGCTACATAGTGGTGAGTTAATACATTAGGCAGACAATTGAACACACTTTTTTTCTAGGAATGATGGAAGAATGGCAGTGTTATTTCAATACTGAACCCAGAGAAGGAGGTGGGAAATGGGGCTCTCCAGTAAAATCAGACCTTAGAATTCTCTTGATACAGTGAAATTCAAAATCAGCCTTTGTTAGAGGCTAGCCTGTGTGTCTGATTAAACAAGCATGGGATCCAGGAACGAGCAATCTCAAGCTAGGGAGTTCCAATTAGAGCATGGAACCAAGCACTGCCAAGTTTCCACTAGGGCACTGGAATCCAAGAGACAGTTGATGAGCAAGAGAGATGGTTTCCTGAGCAGAGGTTCAGGTCAGGAAGTCAGTTTTGGTTCAGGAGGCAAAGAGAAGGCTTGTGGGGGAGCAGGTCTCCTGTATCCCTAATTAATACACTTTTCTGTGTCCTGTTTGAGTTCCCTGTGTACATCTTGTGATGACACTTCAATGCGGGCCTGAGGATGAGCCTCCTCCAGCTGTATCCAGCTATGTTAGTAACTGAGTTAAACTGAGTTTTCTTCTTGTATAATTGAACTACCTGGATTCTTGGTGGGCAGAGGGGCAGATTGGCTTTTCTATAGTTTCTCTAAGTCTCTAACCCCTGGCAGAGCCTGCAGGGTTCCGTACAACCCTTGGAAAGTGTGGGTATCACCCAATAAAGCATGCTCTTAGGTGCCTTTATTTGCTGGGGCTCTGGGGCAGCTTACATAGGACCTGAAGGCAGTTACCCCTGCAGCCCTTTCCTTATTATAATATATATCAGGCTTTCTCCAGCTTGCAGTGTTTTTAATTCTTTCCTGACTATTTGCTCTTAGGTGGCTGAGTTGAATCTCTCTTTTAGAAGCCTTAGGAAAGGGCACATGCAAATCAAGGTGTAAATCGCAATAATCCTGGTCTTTGTCAAGATGCAGCTCCCACTGTTATTCAGGGGCAAGGGTGGACCTAAGTCTGCTCTTGACAATGAGGCTCTGATGATACTTCAAAGGCCCTTCACACGTTGAGAAGGAACACTTCTCTTCCAACAGTAGTCCTGTACTTGAAGTCTGTAAAGTCTGTAATTTTATTAGCCAAGTAGAGACTATGAAGAGGAAAGTGACTTGGGCAGATTGTCTTAGGGAGATTATTTCTGTTAGCTGAATGAAGGACAGGAGTGTGAGAGACGGGAGGCAGAGAGACCTATGAGGTGGCTACTGTCTCTGTCCACTGTAGCTGAGAACGATGAGGGTCTCACCAAAGGCTGTGGCTGTGGGAGCTCAGAGGAGATCTGAAGATGTGAGAGAAGTAGATGCACAAACCCGTATGCAGATAAAGATGAATGACTTATCTTGATTAATTCCATATCCTCAGCATTCTCCTTCTCATCGCAGTGAATTTAATCTCTTTCTTTAAATTGCTGACAGTCATAGGATTGGAAAGGCTTTCACCTTGTCACCCAGAAGTGGCAAAACCACTTCACCAATTATCACGAAGTCAATTGGGCTTAAATGACAATTACCCCCCCACACACCTCACCCGCTTTTTCTGGGCAGTGAGGTACATATCGAAGGGGATGTTAATGTTGAAGGTTTACCAGTTTGATGTGTGAATACTAAAAGATGCCAATCAGAATAGACTGTGAACTCCCCTCATAAAAGGGAAATTTGTTGGTGAGTAATGTGTGACCCCTCTGACACAGTTATGGGCTCAGACAGTTATTTTCCTCTAGGATACTTCTGGCAAGAAGGTACTGCTGGGACATTTCCCATCCTGCTCTGGGGCCCCAGACCATGGTTGGCTATATCCCTCTGTGTTCTAGGGAAATCTGAGGAGTTGGGAATGGGTTTTCCATGTCCATAACTTATTAGTTGCTATCAATGAGTTGTCTCCATTGATTATATGGTGGGAGGGAATAAGTATTTATTTGACATCTACTATGTGCCAGGCACCGTGATCATCACTTTACAAATATTATTAGGGTGTAGGGTGTGTTCATGGAAGATGACTACTTCTGGGTTGAGGGCTGCTGAGCCCTTTTCAGGGCTGCTTTCCACCTTTGGTGTCCATCTGATTCACTCAACTCTCACCTGTGGCTCCAAGAATCTGTAGCATATAACGTATAGTAGCCACACCCTGGTAAAAACTGTCTTTGTAGGTGGGCTAAACTAGGCTAAGGGTAACCAAAGAGCCTCAAACCCATCAGGGAATTTGGAGCGGGGTCCTACCCCAAGCATTTGAAGATTTCCCTAGTGCATCAGGCAGATGTGAACAATTTGTTCCAATGGGCAATGAAGGTGGCTGAAGCAGGTTCTGTGGAGTGCTTAGAGCTTAGTTAGACATCCAAGATACCAAGGTCATCCACTATATCCTGAGCCATTACCAGTCATCTTGACTTTTGTCTTGTCACTGGACTCTGATGACTCGGGAAGAGAGAGTGAGGATGATAACTTCATGCAACTCTGCTTCACTTAAATGCAATTTATGCATGAATTGAAAGGCATTACCCACAGCATATTACCAGTGAGAGCAGTAGTTCCAACCCTGTAGACAGGTGGCCCAGACCATATAGTCTTCTTTTCACTGGACTGAAGCAACAATGAGATTTGGCAGTCCCCTGGGTACCTGAGTGTGTGTGTGTGTGTGTGTGTGTGTGTGTGTGTGTGTATGTGTAATTTTTTTTCCATTCAAGAACACCCAAAAAAGAATGAAACAAAGAAAATGAAAAATAGCATGCTTCAGTCTGTATTCAGACGATATTAGCTCTTTCTCTGGAGGTGGACAGGATGCTTCATCATTAGTTCCTTGGGAATGTCTTGGGCCATTGTATTGCAGAGAATAACTGTTATTCACAGTTCTTCATCATACAATATTGCTGTTACTATATACAAAGTTTTCCTGGTTCTGCTCACTTCTCTTTGCATCAGTTCATGTAATTCTTTCCATGTTCTTCTGAAATCATCCTGTTTGTCATTTCTCATGGCACAATAATATTCCATTACAATCGTATACCATAGTTTGTTTAGCCATTCCCCAATTGAATGGGCATCCCCTCAATTCCCAATTCTTAGCTACCACAAGAAGAGCTGCTATAAATATTTTTGTACAAATAGGCCCTCTCTATCCCTTTTTTCCTGATGTTTTTGGGATATAGACCTAGCAGCGGTCTTGCTGAATTGAAGGGTGTGAATGGTTTTATAGCCCTTTGGGCATAGTTCTAAATTGCAGAGTAGCCTTTTTGAAGGACTGTACTGCTCGCTTCCTGGAACAAAGAAGGGGCTAGAAAAGGCTTCCTAAAAATTGTCTGCTTCACAGACCTGGAGACTCTCATCATTAATTGTGACAAAAGAGGACAAGCTTATAATTCTGTGTGACTTTAATGCAAGAGCAGGGACAGACTACCAGACATGGCAGGGAGACTTTGGAAGGAATGGAGTTGGAAAAAGCAAAAGCAATGGTCACTTACAACTGAAGACTTATGCATCTTATAACTTTCCCATCACCAACACTGTCTTTTGTTTACCTAAATGCAACAAAACTTTGTGGATTCACTCTTGCAGTAAACATAGGTATTTAATAGACTCTGCCATTGTAAAGAGAAGACACAGAAAGGATGTGAGAGTGATGAAGGTGATGTGTGGTGCTGAGTGCTGGCCCGATCACAGACATATCCTTTCAAAGTTAAGTAGTTGCATTGAACAAAAGTGGCAGCCTTAAGGCAAGATGACTACCACAAGACTTAATGTCAACAAGGATTCTTCAAGCATTGGTCTGATTAACTGCATCTGGACACACTGTACCTTGATTCCAATATAGTGTTGTCATTTTGGTCTTCCTGAATCCAGACTCAGATCTTTATCCCCTACACCACCAGCTACCTCTTGGTATCCATTAGTCAGCCAGAGTGAATTAGCTTCTTGGAAAGAATATTTGCTTATGTGGTAAAGTAAGAACGGTTAGATCAAAATATCCTCCCAAGTTGGGGACCCTCTTTCACAATCTGGGTTCAGTTCAAGGGAGTGGGCTTGAGCTTTGACATCACATATGAGGATGGGGGTGGAGGAGAATGTAACTCAAAGACCCTAGAAGGCCTACTTGCTGGATACTTATATCACCATTATGGGGCCTTGGGGGAGTCTCACTGGGTCATGGTTCAAATGTCTGTCTGTTGATGGGGTGTGGGTAAATCCTAACCCTGCCTTTCTCCTTGAGTCTAGGCTCTTTTCTTTTCCAGTGCTGCAGCAGCTGCAACAAGCCTCTGCTGTTATGGGGATATAAATCTTCTTCCTTTAGTCTAGAGGAGGTGAGAGACCCTGTTCCCATCAGGGCATGGCTGGCACTGTTCTCCCCTCCAGCCACTACATGCTTGAGTCTTGGATCCAGAAATGGATCCCTGTTTAGTAGATAATCCACAGGACAGGACTGGATCTCCTTGCTTAATACCAGCATGTCTCTGTTGGGTAGTCACTACATTTACTCCAATCACGTTCAAGGACTTCTTGAACCCAGTCTAATATTCTTGATTGATTCAATAAAAGTGTTCTTAATTGTGCTCACTTTAAGTCAGGTGGAGTGATTGTTGACTGGCTCAATCAACCTTACCCTAACCTAGGATGGACATGGAAGATGCATGGTGGCTTCGTGGAGACTGCGGCTTCTTACTAGGTACCATCTGTAAATGGTGTCAAGGACAGAGAAGGAGATGATATGACCAGAGGGTGAGAACAAGGGCTAAGGAACAGAGATACAGTCTTATTGCTGCTTAGGCACTTGAAACCATTAAAAGATCCAAAGCAAAGTCTCCAGAAGTTGGGAGGATGGGAGACTTATGGGAAGACATGAACAGGGATCACACAGTATGAGAATGTGTGCTGACCTTTCTCAGTGGAGATCATGCCCACCCCAATGAGATCACTGGTCTATGAAACAAGTAGCTGCCGACATTTATAGAGGACTTGAGACACCTTACAGTGTGCTTCCTACATTAGTATGCAATGGACAAATATATTTATGATATAATGCTATAATAATATTAGAATATATAATATATTATTAAAATCTATAATTAGTATAAGTTTAGCCTCATAGCTACACTGTACTATAGATCCAGGACTTTAGGTATTTTTTCCCCTACCTGAGAGGTAGGACTAAGGCTAGTGTTGAAGTGAGTTACCCAGCTACAAGTTGTCTTAAGCATCCTTGGACCCCATGTTATTATTTCCGATCTAGCTCTCTAACCACCATGCCTTGAGATGCCAACACTGATAAAGGCCACATTAATCAGGGTGCCTACCTTCTGATGTACCTTTTGTCATCACGAATTTATCACTTCAAGTGTAGATACAGGAGAGATTTCTTTTCATTTGTCATACACCATCAATCCTTACCCTGAACATGCCAGGAAGGACAATATTCCTTAAATCCTCACAATTGTGGAAGCTGTGCCACTCATTTTAAAGTTGAACAGTCTGGGCATTCTAAGGATCCTTGGAATGTCTCCTGGCATACCAATGCATCTCTGCTTGCAGTTGAAAATGTAATGCTATTTCAATATCTAAAACTAGTCCTGTTAACTGGAGGTTCCTGCTTCTAAAGCTTTCCCATTGGAAAATTGGTCCCTTTCACTGGTGAGCCTTCCATCTACATGTACAAAGGGATGCTCAGTTCTCACCACCTTTCCATCCCCTACCTGCTCTTCATTCTTTAGGTACTGAGCCCCGGGCATGCCGTGACTGGCATGTGATTGGCAGGAAATAGGAAGGAGAAGGCTCAGGGAAGTGTGTGTTGCCCTGGTCATGAGTTTCTTCTGCTTGTGGATCTTTAGCTTGAGTCCTCTATTCCTATGAGTGCTGGGCATATTTGTGGGAATGTGGGTGCTTGGCTTCTTCAAGGGAAGAAACTTTGTAATCATTCTTCTCACTAGGCCATCTTATTAGATGCTTCTACTAAGAGCTATTTGTGTTGATGGATTCTTAATGGGAAGGATACCAGTGGGGGCTTATGAGCTACAGTTTTAGTTGTGTAGATCCTGGGGTAGTAGCCATCCGTGGGGGACCCATCCCATAAGTGTGAGTAGAGGGTTTAGCCCAGAGGAGGTACTACATAAGAAATACTAATTATGTGCCTATACTGTTCAAGGAACCTTCACTATTATTTCAAATGTTAGGGACACTTTCAGGAAGCAGGACAAAGCTGAAATTACTGGTCCTTGCTCACTGACCCTGCAGGTGCTGCCTGCTACCCTGTCACTCTCATGACTCCAATGCAGTGGTGTCAAACCCAAGTAGAAATGGGGCCACTAATGGTACAGAAGCATCCCTGTGGGCAACACATTGACTTGGAAAACCTCATATTAATACTATCTATATTCTATTGGATTTTTATTTTGTTAACTATTTCTCAGTTACATTTGATTCTGGCTTGGCAAGCACTGGGAATGTTAAGTGGAGGATGGGGGAACTATGTTTGACACCCCTGTGTGTAAAGACATGTTGAAAAATAGAGCAAAAAGTTATTTTTCTAGTCGTTAATTTCAAGAAACTAATTTCTCATTTTAAAATGGTTTGTGAATTCAGTTCATCAATGTCTGATTTCTAAGGGCCGTATATGAACACAGGGTGTTGAGTGGATGCATTTGGACATTTCTTAACGAGGTCTGTGTGATCAATAACTGTGGGTGTATTCAGATAAGCCTCCTGCTGCGATCACCTCCTGCGCTGCTCCCACGGTGTGTCTCCATGCACAGCTGCCTGACTGCATTCTGGGGCTCCCACTTTTCTGGAGCAGCTTGAACATTTTGCCTGCTCCCATCACCCTCTCCTTGAACTCTAGAGCTACAGGAAGATGAGAAAATCCCACGGTGAAATCAGAGCTAATTTTGTCTCAACAATTAACATTTGCATCTGCGTCAGGTAATTAGAGGAGATGGCATTCTACCTTGTAGCATGTGAGCGGCAAACTTCTTGATGAAGCCCGGGGACTGGGTTTTCTCCCAGGGACAGTCACTTGGGCTTGTCAGATTGTCCGACTCAAATCCCAGGGACAGCAGCAACAACCCCCCTACGTCAGTCAACCTCAGCTCCTTTGTTTTTGTCATTTTCCTACTGAAAAGAGGAGGGAGGGTGGTCTTGACCACTCTTAAACCCTCTACCACAGTGGAGGACACCTGTGCTCCAGAAGGACTGTGATGTGGGAGCAGGATTAGATGGTTTCTGTGAGGTCCGTGTGTCAGAATTAGCAGCAAACAGGAGAGTTTCAGAGAACATAGAGAGAACATTTAGGTTTGTCATCAGGGAAACAACAAAATGCTTAAGAATTTGGGCTTCTCCAAAGTGGAATGGGGTGACCCTCCCCTCTTCCCTTCTAGGGC
Source organism: Trichosurus vulpecula (assembly GCF_011100635.1). Classification (NCBI taxonomy): domain Eukaryota; kingdom Metazoa; phylum Chordata; class Mammalia; order Diprotodontia; family Phalangeridae; genus Trichosurus; species Trichosurus vulpecula. The sequence goes on along the minus strand of NC_050580.1, from coordinate 4,822,241 downwards.
TGGTAGTTAAGTAAAGGCTTGTTAGGTGTGTCATAGCTGGGATTATTTTTCAGGACTGTGGAGTCTCTGAGCTCTCTTCCATCTCCATGATTAAGTGGTTGGCTTGGCCTTGTGGGTTCCAGGTCTGGCCTTGCTGTCAAGTACAACCAAGCTATGCCTTGGTTGTACAAGCAACCTCTCTTGGGCCTTCTGAAGATGAATATCCCATTTAAAAGGGTGGAGGGCTCAAGCCCAGTCCAGCTTTGATGCCCCTCTTACAATAGGATACCCCAGGGGTGAGTACACCTTAGCCCACTCTCTTTCTTGACATTGTATTTATTTTGTATCTATTTTCATCCTCACCAGTGCATTATGTCCTTCAGCTGGAATGTGAGCCCTTGCAGGTCAGGGAATTTTCTGCCTTTGCCTTTGTTTCCCATAGGGTGCTGCCTTTAAGTGGTAGATGCCTAAGGACTCAGGGTTCCAGATGCTGCCGCTGCAATGAGCCATTTTTCCTTCTGCAGGTGCACTGGCCATTTTGGGTGCTGGAGGCAGCATTTTCACGGAGGCCATTAGAGCTGATAGCCGGCCTACTGCCAACTCTGCCATGGAGTCTTGTTGCTCCCTTGGGGGCCGCAGTGAAAGAATAACAAGCAGGCAAAGTTATTTTCCAAATTGAATTCTGACCTCCGAGTTACTTTACATGAGCAAATCACAAGAATGAGTTGAACCCTGCCGATCGTCTGGGCTATTTTCCTTGAAAAGGCCTCCATCTCGCCACACTTTCCATTGATTTGAAAATCCTCATCCCATGAGGGTTCACACTTATTTTTCCACATTGACTGCCCTGAATATTGAAAGCTGTTTTCGAGTCTTGCTGCCATTCTAAAGTGAAGAAACCCTTACTTTGCAGGTAAAAAAGATTAAGCCAGTAAAAATGAGAATGTGTGCGAGGGATTGGTGACTTAAATAAATGCATTTTCCTGTTCCCTGACATCAGCATTGCAAATCTGTGTTAGGAATGTCCAATATGAGTACATGCACATGAAAATACCTCAGTCCCTTGGTACTGTGCTGCTGCTGTCACCCATGCATACATGACCACAGGGGCCTGCCTTTACTGACATCTCCTTCCCAGGCCATCCAATTGCGAGCTTCGCCTCGGGGATAGAATGTTGTCTTTAACAAGCTCATGTAGTCCTGGGAACCTAATGACCTCCAGTATTCTTAGTTTTCAGAGCGGCTGTATTAATGATTTCACTGCTGGATGCCAGATGGTGTGTGGGCAGGGGGATAATGTCTTGTGTTGGTCCTGGCCAGCCTTGGCATCCATTTCCCCAGGCAGGCAGCACTCAAACACAAAATTGCTTCCCAGAATGAGGGCTTTCCCTACTGACCAAATTATGCAGGGTACAGAGGTTGACCCTGCATGCTGTAGCTCACTTCACATATTGACTTCAGTTTGTCATGTCTGAGTCTCAATTTTCAGTTGACACTAATTGTTAGTGCTCTCTCAATGCTTCTTGAGCCAATGCTGTGTTTATGGGATCTAGCAGCCCCAGGGCCTGGGAGGTGGCACTGATTGAATTTCTCTCCACTCAGGCCAATTTCTGCCCGTTACAAGGGGCCATCTTGGACACGAAGTCCCACTGCTAGGATTTCCAGCTGTTCTGGATCCCATTAAATGAATCTTAGGCAGCTAACTTGCAATTGCATTCAAATATACATATTATATTAGTAGTCTTCTACTAGGAAAAGCTTGTAGCTCTCCTCCACCAGAAGTCTCAGTTAATGGCTTTTGGCTTCCTTTAGCCCCCTGGATGAGCCTCCTCAGTCAAAGGTTATGAAATGCTCTTCTCCTCAGCCAGGTGGCTCCAGGGATCTAGACTAAGGTCCAGTCTGCTTATTCATCTCTTCTCCTCTCTGAATTTCTTCTAACTGAACTGTTAAATTGTCTTCCTTTGGCCTCTCAACTTGATGGTCCCCTATTGTGGTCAGTAATCCATTTTAACTCTTAGGTCTTGTCATTTTCCATCTAATGAAAATCTTCCCAGGGTGCCATGTTCTCCTTCAAAAAAGGGACTGGGGCCACTGTGGAAAAGATAGTTGTAACCTCTGTTGTGTGAAAATTAGCAACAGCCAGGAGAGGACATCTGGTCTTCGTCTCACTCTCCCATCATCACATCAGAGCCCACTCTCTTTCTCTGAACTTCATGACCTATTTTAATTTAATGAAGCCCTTGAAGAACAATCTTTCAATGGATCTGTGATTTCATTGATTGGCTTAATTTCCTTTAATGATGGGGGAATCCCATCCCATCCATGCCTCCATTTTGTGAGACATATCCAGCTTTTGCATTGGTCTCAACAATGAAGACATTGATTAATTGATTAATTAATATAATAAACAATTATGAAATGCTACTTCATATATGCTGTTTTGGGGGAGGTACCAAAGTAAAAAGTGAGGATTCCTCCCTGGAGGTAGTTTGCAGTCAAGAGGCATAATAAGGTGTTTATGCAGAAACATGTACTCCACTTTAGAATAACCCAAGCACAAATACAGGGATGGGTATTTGTAAAAGAGAGAGAGTAAGCCGGAGCCTAAGAATTTCTTTTATGTGTTTTCATAATGTGTTTGAAGCAGAATTTATGAATCTGTCACCAAATCCTCTTTCTCAATGAAATAGGGGGAAAAGCATTTAACAAATAGTAGCAAATAGCTCTCCATCTCATGAACATTGCATGTTCTGAGCGTTTTAGTTCTTCCTGGCAAAGAGATCCCCTCTCCCCACAAAAGGGATACTTCATGCCCTTCCGTTCTTTTGTGTTCTTTCCAGCTATGTCACCCCAAGGCTATTCTGTGCATTCAGGAAGACAAAGATGGCAGTGGCTATGTGAGGAGTGACTTTATTTACCCAAGATAAGAACTCAGCCTCCTCTTCATTCCACTCTGGGGCCATCCCAGGGCTCACTTCAAGTTTGATGAATTCAATGCCATGAGTGTCTCTTGTCTGTCTTGGGAAACTCAGCTCCCTTTTCATATAGGTACTTGACAATGAATACATTAAGCGATTACACAAACCTTTTATAAAATGCCACTTTGAGCAGCCCTTCTTCTGAGCAGTGGGGCAGATACCAAAGTTAGGGAGTGATGCATCCTTATCTCCTCCTCCAAAGGGCCTTTGCTTCCATTCAAACACAACTCAAGCCCTCTCTTACGCTCACATGGTCCTCCGGCTGCCAGGGCCCTCCCTCCCTCCTCTGCTAGCATATATTGCTTTTCTATTTGTCTTGCAAAGACTTCCCTAGCACACAGAAAGAATGTACTACAGGGTGGGGGTGCCTCATCAAAGGATACGGGTGCAGAGTGGGGCGTCACCACCTCAGAAGGTAGGTCTCTATATAACACCCCTCTTTTAGGGTGCTGAGACACCCCAGTCCTTGGGTTTGATTTGCCCACTCCACCCTGCTTCCACACTAGCAGGCCTAAGTTCTTAGAGATAGATCAACAAAGCAGGGTACAATGGTGGGGAGGGGGCCCTGCTTGCTAAATTTTCAGTGCTAGCATTTGTATTCCAGAAATTGGCAAATACTACAAATCAGAGCTTGATTTATCAATTTGTTGAATATCTAAAATGTTAAAAATGCATATATATCTATACTGTCTATATCTGTGCCAATGTGTGTGCGCGCCACTCAATCAATAAGCATTTATTAAGCACTTACTATGTACCAGACACTATGTTAAGAGCTGTGGATACAAAGAAAGGCAAGAGACAGTCTCTGCCCTCAAGGAGATCACAGTCTAATGTAGGAGACAACATGCAAACAACCTTGTACAAGCAATCTCTACATGGAATAAATTGGAAATAATTAACAGAGGGAAAGCACCAAAAAGTAGAGGAATGGGGAAAGGCTGCCTGGAGGTGAGATTTTTAGAGCTGGTTGTTAAATGTTTACCAGCACAATTTACAATCAGACTCTCTCAGGATTCTAGGAGTAATCCTGGGGAGAGCAAATGCTTTTTCTCTATTCACTAGTATAGCTCTTGACGCCCCTGGCCCCATCCAATGTGTTTCTGTTGATGTAACCAATCGCTCACAGTAATGACATTTTTGGATCTGAAATATAACCATTCACTTCATAAAGCCAAAGGAACAACAGCACTCTGGATACTAACATATTAAAGGAACTAGAGAACTAATAAAATGTCACCATGCGTCTGTAAGCCCAGATCACACTCTCTCCAATCGACGCCAACTCTACACTGGAGAGACAACACACATACACACACACACACACACACACACGCACACACACACACACGCACACACACACACGCACACACACATGCACACACACACACACGCACACACACACGTAGCAGGAGTCAGCTAGCGGAGCACCCGAGGAAGGCTAAGTCTCCTGCTCAGGGTCACTCAGGGGGTCCAGCCAGTAAGTTTTCAGCACCTGACACTGCTTCTGTAGTCACTGCTTACCTGGTCATCCTCGCTGCCCTTCTGCTGAGCAAATGCTTTTCTCTCCTCTATTTAAATACCTCCTTCCCAAGTCCTTTCAGTTAACCACCATCCTTAAAAGGACATTTAGAAAATGTGAGCCACAATGAACTTGCCAATTAGTTCACTTGTCTTTACACCAATGAGGAATCTTTTAGCTGAAGCAAATAAAGTCCTATGGGAGTCTGAAGAGGGGAAGATGTTTCCTTATAGGTGGTGGGGGGTTAAGGGAATGGACAGTCAGATTTGGCTGTCAAGGAGGTGTAGACGTGAAACAAAGAGAAGGAAGGAAGACATTTCAGGTGTAGCAAAGAGCATGACCAGAGTCAGGGGAACCCAGGGCAGGCAGAGGTGACTAGTTTTGTTTGGCTTCTGTGTTGATCAAGCACATGGACAAGCAGAATATAAGAGAAGGTGGGAAAAGTAGGGGTCTGCCATTGTAGGAGGCCTCAAATGCTGAGTTAACTTTGAGCTATATGTGGCAGGTGATAGGCATGGCCTAAAGGGGAAACTAGATCTGGTTCCCAGGATAATAAATGTTCCCTTCCCCCAATGCCTCCATTTACTGGGACCCTGATGTATCCTTTGACCTAAACTTCTCTCCCCTCCCCTTGCCACGCTCTTTCTGCGCCCCCCATTTTATTTTAGGCTTTTGACTTTACCCCATGGGAATGAAATAAATTGTGATAAAAACCTATTGCTTATGCATGGCTTTTTCTGGGTCTGGGACAACTGAGGAAACTGAGTGAGGATGTTATTGCAGTAGTCTATCTGGGTGTTAATGAGGGTCTGTACTAGGGTAGTGAGTATGGGGGGAGCACAAGAGATGTTGTTGAAACAGATGGAGCAAGGCCTGGCCCTGATTGGCTATGAGCAGAAAGGGAGGGCAAAGATAATGTCAGGACTTGGATTTAAATGGCCCCCATATGTCAGACCCATCATTTTCCCCAGGAATCCAATGAAAAACCTCTCTGAGGCACATTTCCATTGACCTTCAAGTTTTCCTCTTGGGGGGAAAAACAAGCTTCTACATGTGTTAATCCACTGCCCTCAGCCCCCAATCCATCATTCTGATGGAAACCTTTTAAACAACCCAAATGGGGTGTGTGTTTCTGTTAGTTACAATGATGAAGCCCCGATCGGGGCAGAGATGATGACCTCCCACTTGCCTGTGTGCTTTGCCTCTGTCCTTTTTGCTGGGGCTGCTTCCCCATTGCCCTTCCTCTTGGAGGTTGGAGAATCAGTGCAAGGGCTCACAGACTTTGATTTCTAAAATCAGAACAAATGATGATGAGTTAGATATTTGCCCTCCAGAAATGTGGCTCTCCCCTTTTCTGCCTCCTTGCAAAAGCTTTTCCTGCCTGCTAGGAGAGTTTTTTATTGATCCGCATTTCAAAATGAAATCTACAACCCATAAAATACCATATTTTAAAAAGCCTTTTAATATACAGTCTCCTTTAAAGATTTATAGGGTTTCACAAATAGGCTTTGTATAAGGAAAATTCTGATCCTAAATCTGCTGCTTGTAATAAGATCAGAGGACATGATTTATCGGCTTTTCTTTTTTTGATATGTGTGTATGTGTGTGTGTGTGTGTGTGTGTGTGTGTGTGTGTGTTTATGTATGTGTGTGCTTGCTAATATAGTCAATAAATACCGTTCTTTTTCTCTGGTGAGAAATTCCTTTTTTGATTCTCCATAAGGGTTCAAATATACATTATGGGAAATGATTTCTTGTTGAAATGATTCAGAAACTGTGTAATTCAATAGGCTTAAGGGGAAGTCTTTGGGATAACTAGACCTCTTTGATTCGCAAGACTGTTGGGCTATTTGAATTCACAGCTCAGGTGTTTTGTTTTCAATTCTGTAGATTGCCAAATTGTTCTCTGAGTCACTTAGCAGTAAGTTACAGATGGAGGAATGGAGAAATAATAACCTGTGGTTTTAAAAAAGATGACAAGGCATTCAGGCTAGCTGAGACCCAGAAAGGAAGAGGTCACCAGAGACAAGAATTATCTGCTGTGGAAATACAGCTAGAGTAATTCACCGCTGGGGCTGTCCTCCACACGTGGGGAATAAACCATCAGCTGTGACAGTAAAAAGATGGCAGAAGGGGAGCTTGTAAATGCACAGACCAATAAAGAGCTTCCATCGCTTTGGACCATGAAATGGACATGATAGCTAGACGTGACGTCCTAGGCAGCCAGTGGGTGGGCCCTTGGTAGGGGGGATGCTATGCAGGGGAACCAGGAAAAGTCTCAGGGTTGGTAGGCTTGCAATGAAGTGTGTGTGTGTGTGTTTGCACGCGCGCGCATGTGCATGCCTGTGTGTGTATGCACTTGTGTGCATGTGAATGTGTGCACCTGTGTGTGCATGAGTGTGTATGTGTGTGTGAATGTGAGCACCTGTGTGTGAGTGTGTGCACATGAGTGTATATGTATATGCATGTGTCTGGTGTGTGAGGCTGTGTGTGTTTACATGTGTTTACGTGTGTGCCTGTGTGTGAGTATATGTGCATGAGTGTGTATGTGTGTGCATGTGTCTGCGTGAGTGTGTATGGTGTGTGCATGTGTGAGTGTGTAGGCTAGGGGCAGATCCAGGGCAGCAGCTTTTACTCCATGTACTGGGTTACAGAGTATGGATGCTTTCATCAGGACTACCACTCCTGTGCCCTTTCTGTTCCCTCCTGGCCCTTGTCCTGACCTTCCTCACTAGATCCCTGGTGGTACCTTCATTCTACCCGTGTTGCAGTTCACTTTTGCACATTGTCTTCTCTTCTTAGAGTGTACACTCTTTGAGGGCAGGGACTGCCTTTCTTTTTGTTCCCATTTTTATCTCTAACACTTAGAACAGGGCTTAGCACATAGTTAATGCCTAGTTCTTTCCTTCCCTCACTTTCTTCTCTCCCTCCTTTTCTACCCTTCCCTTCTTTCCTTCCTTAAAGCACTTTGCATTCTTGGGACCTTTAATTCTCCTAACATCCTGAGAGGTAGGTTAGATAGGATTGTCCCAATTTTGCAGGTGAATAAAATGAGGTTTAGAGAGGTGGTGTAACCTCTGTGGTCGCACAGCTCATAAATAAGCAAGCTTGTACCGAAACTAAAGGTTTCTTTCTCAAAGTCTGGCGTTTTCTTCCCTTGATCTTAAGGGAAAGGGAATGCAGAAGCTACCACTTTATGTCGTTCTGCTTAAAATGAAATGCTTTGGGGGCAATTCTTCCTTCAGCGAAGTTCTCAAGGCAAACATTACAAACAAGTACCTTGACCTTAGGAGCCTGGGACAATTTTTATTTCTTCTTATACTACCCCGGTCTCCACTCCATCCAGAGCCTTTGGGGTTTGTGTGTACCAGTCACTTTTGCCTAGTTATGTCAATCATGTGTACATTCATACATAACATCCATCTTTCCCCTGTATGGGAAGATTTCCCCTTTTGGGGAACTTCTCCCCTCCTATGGCTTTGGTTCCCACCTCCATGCACATGCCTCACTGTGTAGGATGCCACAGTCCATCCCAGGCCTGAACATCTCCTTGATCCACAGGTAGGTTACCTCTGGGCCGGCTTTTCCTCTCCTTGCGGGTCTAGGGCCCCTTGCTTCCTGCCCCAGTGTTCTAAGGTCTTGCTCCTAATCCCCATTTGAGGTTGTAAGCCTCCTGATCGTCCTGTGATTTTTAGCAGCCACCACTTTATTTTCCATCCACCCCTCTCCCAGTCTCTTGACTATGAAACGTCTGTGTACTAGAACCCAGTATCATATAAGCAGATATCCAAAAGTTCCTTCCTGAAAGGAGGGTCAAACAAGGAAGTACCAACTGAAAAAATTAAATGATCCTCATCACCTTAAAATTGGATGAATGTGACCCAACATCCAGCTGCCTGCTCTTCTCTGAGGCCTCAGCTCAGCTCTGTTTGGAGGACCAGCTGCCCAACACTTTCTTCCTCCAAGAAGCCGGAAGCCAGCGTAGGCTGTGAGGTCTCTCCTGGTCCTGGCGTTGAGGACGCTTCTCAGACCCAACTTTGAGATCGGTTCTGATTCACTCAGAGCTCTGGTCTTGATCCCTAGGGCTCCAGAGCAGATGCCCTTGTGGGTAGTGTTTGACTTCTATCTGATGATGAGAAACCCAAACCTACAATTCTGCCAGCAAAGCTGCAGTGAGGAGATACATGTTTGTCTCCTAGCTACCAAATAGCCCACCTCAGGGCTTTCCAGCTAGGAACCTTAGGTTCCTCAGTTTAGTCTTATGCATATTAGATGGTTTGGCCATCTTTAATCTGAGCACCATTTCTTCGTGTTCTGTCTTCTCTCCCCACTATCTTTGTTTCTGCCTCTTTCTATTAATAGCTGGACGAAGCAGTGAGGGGGACCACCTTCTAGCTTCATTAGCTATTCACGCCACCTGCTCTTATCACTATGTCCTGATCCTTGTGTCTGTCATCTGCAGATCTCCAAGACTTCTTCCATTTTTGTCATTGGCTTTGGCATCTTTTCCTCGGGCTTCTCCACGTTCCTCACTATCGTCATAATCATAGTCTTCAGTATCCCCAGTGATGATTCTTAATATCTCGTCTTTACACCTCTTTGTTATCAGTCGGTGAAAACCCATTTATTCAGTGCCAATTGTGTTTCAAGCACCGTACTATATGGCCCAGAACATGGCTTCTATTCCAAAGAGGCCATTATTGGCCCAGGGTGGTAGAGGGGGGAGATGATGATTTGTTCATGCAACACTTCCTTCCCCCCAGGCATCCCATGCTCCTTGGGAACTCTCCTCTTCTTTTGTTGGGAGCCCTTTAACGTTCTGTGAAGAAACTGTCTTGAAAACCTAGAAATACTCCATGTTTAAAGCTGTAAATAGTGTTTTCCTTAGTTCTGATTATGTGCAATGAGCTTTACCGCTCTCAGCCTGATTGGACTTTGGAGGCCCACATTCTCATGGCATTGTTCTATGGGGCTTCGATTATCAAGGCAGCATGCAATTCCACCATTATTTCATTTATGCCTGGGTGGGGATCAATGGAATCAAACCAGACAATCACAGAAGCCCACTTAGAGGAACTACCTTAACCAAATTGTATCACTTCTATTGAGTCAATCAATCAAGGGCATTAGACTTTGTGAGGAAGCCATTGATCGATTTGGAAGGAACACAAACCATTGATGAAGTGGGATGTGATGCGTAGGAGGCATCCTGGGACTGGGTTAGTGAAAGAAACTGAGTCTTTAAAAGTAGCAAGCCAGATCGGAATACAGAACAGCAAAGCTAATGACAATTCATGTGCTGCTTTAAGGTTAACAAAGCTCTTTACACGTATTTCTAGTATATAACATACATCACCTCACTTTGATCCTTATGACAACTCTGAACAAGGAACTGTTATTATCCCCTTCAGGGGCAGCTAGGTGGCTCAGTGGGCAGAGTCATGAAGACTCACTTTTCTGGCTTCAAATATGGCCTCCGACACTCACTAGCTGCGTGACCCTGGGTGAGTCACTCCACCCTGTTTGCCTCACTTCCTCATCTGTAAATTGAACTGGAGAAAGAAATGGCAAACCCTTCCAGCGTCTGCCAAGAAGATCCCAAATGTGGTCACGAAGAGTCAGATGTGAATGAAAAAAGTGACTGAACAATACGTATCTCCATTATGCCGAGGACAGTAAAGCTAAGGGTGCTTACACGGCCTGGCCTAGGGCCACCCAGCTAAGAAGATGTCCGAGGTGGGATCCAAACTCAAGTGTTCCTGAATCCAAGTCCAGTGCTCTATCCATTGCTCTACCCAGATGCCTCTATTCTGCATCCAGCCAGCTAATCCAGGAGACAGCAGCTTCAGCCAAGTCCCCAAGAGAGGGTGAGGAAAAGAGCCTCTCTCCTTCCCCTCCCATTCCCCACTCCCTGAACAGAGGATGAGCTTGTGTACTTTGAGGTGGGGGGTTTGGAGTCGTGTCCCGGAATGTGGGTAACCTCGTCTATACCGGGAGCCAAGGACAAACTAGGTACACCAAAGGAAGGCAGATTCGGGACTCTACAAGGAGCCCAGAGTAGGTCCTCCATACCCAAGCGGCGCTTTGTGAGGACTCTGCAAAGAGAGAAAGGACTTCTTATCATCACCAGCTGGGAGCTGACCCCTTTACCCCATGATCTCTATTAGCCTGAGGCCACTTTCCCTTGGACTCTGCATGTCTTTGTAGGACAGCGTCACGCACTTTTTTTTTTTGAGGGGGATGTTTTGTACTGTTAGTAAATACTCCTTTCTAAATGCCAATGAAGTCTGGGTGTCTGATTTATATAATTGGGAATCACTGGGAGAAGCACATCAGTGGGAATATTAATCTATGGCAGGCATTAGGAAGCCATTCCCCAAGCACTGGGGTTTGCCCCTAAAGCCCTGAGGGGAGACCTCATAGTCGCCCTCTAGGGAGCCACCTTACCCGTGGGATTGGGAGTTGGGATCATAGCTCCATAATGTCCTACCTTTAAAACAACAATTAACAACCCACATGTCCTGCTCTCCCAAGTCACAGGATTTGGTAAAATCCTCCAAAGGTTGTCACCAATCAATCCACAAACATTAAACACCAACTGTCTGCCAGGCATTGTGCTAGGAGATTAAGATATAAAGAAAGAGTGAAAACAGTTATTGTCTTCAAACTTTTATCTAATGAGAGTACAACATGTAAAGAACTAATTACATAAAAAAAAAAACAAAAATGTGTACAGAGCAGATGGAAGGTGTTTTCAGCGGAGAAGGAACTTGTGGGAAAAGGGAAACAAACACACAAACAAAAAAACCTCCTGGACAAGGTTGGTTTTGACCTGATCTTAAAGAAAGCATTTATTAAGTCCTTACTGTAAGCCAGGTACTGTGCCAAGTGCTAGGGATTCAAAAATGAGCATAAAGGTTGTTCCTGCCCTCAAGTAGCTTACACTCTCATGGCAGAAGATGACACATAATGGAAGCTGACCAAGAGTGGCCAGGGGATAGAAGCGGTGATGAATGTCCCCACTTTCAGGGCTTGTGGTTTCCAAGTCCTTAAGTCAGGAACTGGGCTGAGAAAGGAACAAAGGAAGCTAAGGATGGGCATGGAGCACGGAGCATGGAGCGTTGTCTGTGAGGATCAATGGCTCATCTGGAGGCCTCCATTAGTGTAGTGCAGTTGGCAGAGAGCTCTGCAGCCTCCCTTAAGGGTGGAGGGCGAGAGGCAGACTCTAGTTATTTGCTTGGGGGCTGTGAATGATAGAACCCGGGAGTGGGGGGTGGGGGGGGGAGGCAGGATCCTTGGCCCTGTAGTCCGAGAACCAAGGGTCAGTCATGCCTTTGTGACCTCAGCAAGTCATTTAGCCTCTCTGAGACTCAGTTTCCTCATCTGTAAAGCAGGTAGTTGAACTGTCCAGCTGCTGAGGGGCCTCCGAGCTCCAGAGCTGTGAAGCCTGTGCTTCCACCTCATTTAGATTAAAGAATTGCTTTCACACACGCCCATCCACACCCATCCACACCCACACCCACACCCACACCCCACACCCACACAGCCACCCCTCCACAACCCCACCCCACCTCCCCCCACAGCCCTGAGCGTACCCCACCCATACACACCACACCCACACCCCACACCCACCCACAGCAGTATCATTACAGGCAGATAGGAAGAGACAATCAGTCAGGAGAAGTGGAGGACTTGTCACAAGTTCAGCTGTTTTGTAAAAACCTTGCTCTCCACTGAGAACTGTTGTTAAAATGTTCCTGGCATTATCTGTTTTGTTTTTTTTTCCAGCCCCCGGAGTTCCATTAGTGACTTTGGCCTCCTGGTCCAAGGCTCCATTTGTTTGCCCTTGCCACTCAGGCTGGGCTTCTGGTGGGCGAATGGCACTTGTGTTTGGACGGGTCTCTGAGTGGTGGATTTTAAATATCTGCATGTCTAACTGCACAAGGCTGAGTGTTCCAGGAGTGATGCTTCCTGGCATCTGAGCCCCACTCAGTGGGAAGAGGGGAAAGAGCTCCGGGTTTGGAGGGAGGAGGCTGGAGACAGAGAACCGGCTCTGAGCCTTGTTGGGAGTGACTGCGCAGGAGACATGTAACCCTTCTGATCCTCAGTCTCCCCACCTGTAAAATGGAGAAAATCACATTTCTGTGATCTAGTTTACAAGTCTGTTAAAAGGGAATCACGTCTTAATCCTTACAGTGTTCTAATAAGGTGATCGATCCATCTCTCCATATATTTAATAAATGTGTACGTATTCTATTTTCTCCAGTTAGACCAATTCATTCAAGTTCAAATCAATACATTTATTAAATGCCAACTATGTGCAGGCCATAGTACTAATGATAATATATTTATTAAGCAACCCCTGTGTTCACTTATTGTACTGGGGACTAGGCAATTAGCAAACAAAAGAAAATGGTGCAGATTCTAATCCCAATGAGTTTCTATTCCATGTGGGCACATGGGACATATCTATATCTATATATATAGGTGATGAAGCGGTTTGAGCACCGGCTCTGGAGTTGGGAAGACTCATCTTCCTGCATTTAAATCTGGCCTCAGACACTTCCCAGCTGTGTGACCCTGGGCGAGTCACCTATCTCTGTTTGCCTCAGTTTCCTCATGTGTAAAAGGAGCTGGAGAAAGAAATGGTAAACACTCCAATATCAACGGGGTCACAAAAATTGGACACGACTGGAAAATAACTGAACAAAAGCAATCTATATGTCTGCTTGCCGTTACTGTCATTCAATCATTTCAGCTGTTTTCTTGGCAAAGATCCTGGAACGATTGGCCATTTGCTTCTCCAGCTCGTTTCACAGATGAGGAAACTGAGACAAGCAAGGTTAAGTGACTCGCCCAGGGTCACACAGCTAGTACAAGGTCTGAGGCCAGATCTGAACACAAGTTTTCCTGACTCCAGGCCCAGCACCTTATCCACCGTGCCAATGTACTATAACAGTGTCCACAACCAAAGTGCCTTTGACTCTCAATTTTTCCGTGGCTTCCATGATACTGCTTTTTTCTTGGATCTTTACCCAATCAGTGAACCAGTTAACACTTACATGCTCACTCTGTGCCAGACACTGTGCTAACCACTGAGTATCTGAGGAAAGTAAAAAAAGAGAAAACAAGAACAAACAATCACCATAATAATAGCTCTAGCCCTTAAAGGACTTACAGTCTATCCTATGAGAGAAGACAGGCCCTGAACAATGGGAATATCTAATGGGTAAAATTCTGGAAAAACAGAGATCCAGTTTTGATGAGGAGGTCAAGGGCTGTTGTGGGTGTGCAGGCCACTCATCTATCAACTGTGATTAAAACAAAAGAGAGAGAGAGAGAATGTGCAGAAGGTGTAAGGAGGGCATCAGACAATGGAAGCTGAAAACCTTGGTCTTTTAATGTTAGCGTCAGTAGGGCTGAAGTTCCCCACAAGCCAAGGATGGCAATGGAAACCACTGAGAACCCAAAGGGGGCACTGGCCTTGCCCCATGCCCCCTCCTCTTCTCTCCCCACATGTTTTTTGCTACTCTTTCGATAGTGTCCTTTGCAGGATCCTCCTTCTCTCACCCAAGACTGGGTGCCCCCAAAGCTCCCCCTGCCCTCTATCCTTTCTTCCAACCTCCCCAGGCCTAAGCTATCTTCTGAAATACAGTCCTACATTACAATGGCCTTCTGGACAGATCCAGTTGGATAGCCAATGGGCATCTCAACTTCAACATGACCGAAAGAGAACTCACTGTATGCCATCCTCCTCCCTGAAAAACTCTAATCCTCTCCAAATGTACCTATTTCAGTGGCAGGCACTGAGGTCCTGAGGTTTGCAGCGTTGGAATTACTGGAGATTCTTCTCTCACCTGCATCACTGTGATCCAGTCAGTTCTTATCTCCACATTTCTTGAATTTACCTTCTTCTCTCATGATATTCTGCCACCACCAAAGGTTTAGGCTTTCATTACCTTTTGCCTGGACTCTTACAATTACATCCTAATTGATTTTCTTGACTCTAATCTCTCTCTTTTCAAACCCAACCAGCACATAGCTGCCTAAGTGATATTCCTTAAACAAATGTAACTATCTTACCACCTTACTCAGAAATTGTAATGGCTTCTTAGATAAAACACACAGAGTAGGGAATCTATTGACTGTTCAAGCTCATTTAAAAGGCTTTCACCTTTGCCAGGTGTGAACATTTCTTGTTGAAATTGATGGGACTAGGTGTGAACAAGGCCAACTTATTTCCTTGAGTCCATCAAAGACACTTCAACTAAGTGTGAAAGGAAGGAAGTCTGTTTTTATTGAGTGAAGGACCTGGTAACATGAGGCTGGGGCAGCGGGGTGGTGGTGAAGGGAGGACTGTCCATCTGTCTTTCTCTATCAATCCCTCTATCTCTCTAACAACTTCATTCATTTGACAAACATTTATGAAATACTTCTGCTGCATCAGAGGCAGTTCTGGGAATAAACAGATAATATTGGAAGAGGACCTGCCCGAATGACAGGCATCCCAACAATTTCCAGTCTAATGGCAGCCATCTCTAGGGTGGGGGAGGGTGTCAGGATAACTTTATTATATATTAAAAGAATTAGCAAGTTGTACATAATGGATTTGCAGTTTTATGTAAAATCATCTTTTTTCTACTATGTTGTAGATATGCTCATTTTGTTTCTGAAGTTCAGAATAAAATAAATAAAATTTTAGAATGAGGACCCACTCACGTAACTTATTGTTACCTTCTCACTGATCTAAGCTCTATGACTACTTAGCACCAGTTCTCTCCAGTTAGGAATGAATGGCTTTGGTTGTTTCTGAGGGCTGGTCTTGTGTCAGCAGCTAGAATGCCCCTTGCATCTGCTGCCTTGCCTGCTTTCACTCTGCAGAACAAGATGCCCCTCCCAGGATAAGCTCATCACTTCTTAAGCCTCAACTGTGGCTCCCTGCCTCCCCTGAAGGGTGGAGGACCAAACTTCAGCGCTTTCCTTCAGCATTTTCCTCTCTGCTCCTAGAACCAAGCCAGGGCTCCCCTTACACACTTGTAGACACTTGGTCCATATCTGTTGAATGGATCTGAATGATGTAGATCTCCCAGGGTTTGGGGGCAGGGTTTAGCTTCTTCCAGAGCCAGGAAACTCTAAATGATGCAAGAACAAATGGTGATTTCATGCTGAGCTGCTCCTACGTTGGGTTCTGAGAATAGAAATATACATCAGACAGGGAATGGCTCTTATTCCCTGCATGTTTTATATCAAGGAAGAATCCATTTGGGAAGACTGCCATGGATCAAGATGTTTAGTTCTCTCCCTCACTCCACCCTGATCTGTGACCTTGGTCTAATGGTCAGGCTGTGTAACCTGCCATACTTTGGGACTAAACAATCCCTGTGCTCCCTCCCTCCTGGCTCTAGCTCTGACAATATCTGATCTGATGAACCTGTGAATTGGGTCAGTGGTACCGACAGAGAGAGAGAGAGAGAGAGAGAGAGAGACAGAGAGAGAGACAGAGAGAGAGAGACAGAGACAGAAACAGAGAGACAGAGAGAGATAGAGAGCGAAACAGAGAGACAGAAAGAGAGATGGTGAGAGAAACGGCTTCATTCCCTACCTCCCCCACATTTGTTTTCTTGAAGAGATTTTTTAAAAGTTACACAAGAGCTTGGACTCATACCTGGCTCCCATGCCTCCTGTAGATTTTCTTTCTATGAGTGGGCAGGTCTGTGTGGTGGCACAAAGAGAAGTGCATAAAATGATCATCGAGCATGTTTACAGAATGATGCCCTTTGCCCCTCACTAGACCGTCTGCACCACGTGGGTTCTCGGAAGAGAAAGAGCTGATATTCCTATGATCCTGGGAACACTAAATACTTCACTCAACACTCAAGTGCTTTGCTGTGTAAGGTAGAAAATTCCATTCCCTATTGTTCTTCAAGTGTCTTTCCTCCCATGAATCTTTCGGTGAGTATCTAAGGGTCAAAAGTCATTTTTTTTTGTGATCCACTTGTGAAAGTTTTCTGGAGTTCTACATAGACTTGCCCAGTGGGAAATCGAATAACAAAAATGCCATCAGTAGAGAAGCCTGAGGCCTGAGAATTTCTCTGAGTCCTTGAGAAGAGTGAGAATGTGTGTGTAGTTTGGTTCCAAAGCAGTGTTCTCAAAGGACTCTATGACAGCAGCAGCATGTGCATGCCCTCATGGACCTCCAATCGTATCAGCTTGGGTGCTCCCTTCACTGGGCCAGATCGCGACCATTCATCCTCAGAGATTCTTATCCGCATTCTCCCAGAGAACCTTCCCAGTGGCTCTTCCCAGCCTCCTCCAGCTCCAGGGACTCTCCTTATGTCATCCCTCACTCCCAGCCTCTGACTGGTCTTTCTCTTTGAGGCTAGGTAATTCTTCTGTGATATTCTGTGCAAGGTCATCATTGAAAATATGCTTTAGCCTGTTTGCATCCACCGTGCATCTCTCCATTGCTGTTTGGTACTTCATGCAATTATCACCATTGACACTTTGCAGATGAGGAAATGGAGGCTTGGAGAGTTTGCATTCCACGTCTGGTCATGCATTTCAGATGTAAATTCATGTCATTGATTCTCTCCCCATTGGTGGGGTGCTGGCAGAGACTATGAAGACAGCCTCAGGGCATAGCAGTGCTGCAGACCCAGGGGATTGTCTAGTCATTCCTGAATAAAGGATAGTATGAAGTACCTGGTTAGTCATCAGGGACAGAAGGAGTGGGGAATACAAGTGAAGATAGGCACCTGCTTCACCGCAGGAGTGATGTGTGGGACATCGAAAGGTTAAGGAACTTTTTCAGGGTCACACAGGCCACATGTTTGAGAGGCAGGACTGCTGGACTCTAAGACTGGGTTTCTAACCACTACTCCCCACTGCCCTGCTTTCCTAACATAACTTAAAAAAAGAAAACCAAACTTAGACTTGTCCATGGCTTTTCTTGCCATGCTCTCCTTGAATCAAGCATCTCTGCCAACTAGTCCATGAAAGGATGTGTATTTATGTCTTCTGAGGTCTGATTGCAGACTCACAGTCTTGGAGCTGAAGAGACCTCAGAGCTGTGGTACCTAAAGGCCCTCTAAGTGCCATAGAGACCCTGCCTAGCTCCCCTAGCTCCCCTCACTCCACTGAGGGCAATCTCCTTTCCCTCAGACGGCCCCTCTCACTGTGGGACAGCTCTCACTGAGGATGGATCACATGATTGAAATAATATGATTTCCAGTTTTCCACTGAGATGCAAGTCCTCCCCAGAGATTCCACAAACCTAGATTGGCATTTTCTGGTCAGTCGGAGGCTGCTTTCCAAATTCCTGTAAGTGTTTCTGGAATACCAATGAATGGAGGCTGCTTATTCCTCTCCTATTAAATAGAACCTCACAACCCCAAATCCTAGAGAGAGGAGAGCTGGAGCAGAAGCCTGGCAATCTTTCCACCCTGCATTAGGGGAGATTTTCATTTTATCTCCAACTAGAGAGAGAGCCGACAGAAGCTTCAGAGTGAGCAGTGACACTCAGCACAGCCTCAGGCCGACTGGAGAGGATCAGGACACCTCTGCCAACATGGTGGACAGTTCTGACAGTGAATGCAGGCATTTTTGATGGTGAAAACGAGAGAGGAAAATAAAAATATCTGTCTGAAGTGCTCAGCCTCTAAAGCTGGCCCAGTTATGGACAGACATGGGTGTTAGCTGGCAGAGGGTGGACAGACTTAGTGGGGGGTCTGAGAAGTTCACTGCTGGAGAGAGAAGTGGAATATAATTATGTTTTCTTCCCACCTTTTCCTATTCTTCATTCATGACTCTCCATGGCCATCAAAGGAACGAGTGTTGGCTTTCCTCTTATGCGGCACATTGTCATAACTGTATCTTCTACTCTTGCATTCGTTCCTTCTGCCAACAGCTCCACAGAGGGGTTAATATGGAACAACTATCCAACAACCCTGCCCTCATGGAGTTTACAGTCTGGCGTCCTTGCCATGTGTCTGATTCTGGGCAGAGAGAAGGCCAATGGTGTGGAGGGAGAATGCCGACGTTTGGATTCCCAAGTTATGCTTCTCCTCTAGGATACACAGAGGGTGTTTGACAAACTCCTCCAACTCCATGCCCCTGGCCCTTTGTGAGGCCAGATTGTGGTGGTGAATAGAGTGCTGGACTGAGATGCAGAAGACTTGAGTTCGAATTGTACCTCAGACAACTATTAGCTGTGTGATTAGTCACTTAATCTCTCAGCCTTGGTTTCTTCATCTGTAAAATTGGGTTGATAGTAGCACCTGCCTCCTAGGATTATTGTGAGAGTCAAATGAGATAACATATGTAAAGACACTTAGTAATCCCTAAAGTGTTATTTAAACATTAGCTTTTACTATTATTTGTGAGATCTGATACTGGTGGCACTGGATAGAGACCTGGGCATTGAGTAAGAAAGACCCGAGTTCAGACTGGGATTCAGACACTTACTGGCTGTGTGACTCTGGGCAAGTCATTTAACCTCTTTTTGCCTCAGTTTCCTCACATATAACATGGAGCTAATAGTGGCACCTGCCTCCCAAGGCATTTGTGAGGATCAATGAGATGGCAACTGTAAAGTGTTCAGCAGTGCCTGGCTCATCACAAGTGCTATCAGATCATCAGTTATCATTATTATTATAAATTATAGTTATTATTATATGATGCTTTAGACTCCTCTATACTAACCATCATTAGAAGAATTTTTAACGGATTCAATCAAATCCAGCAAAAGCCTATTAGGTACCTACCATGGGCAGAGTACTGTGTTTTGTGATTGGAGGACAAGATAAAACAATGGCCTAGCCCCCTTGCCTCAAGAAGTCCACAGCATGGAAGCAACGTGGCTGGGAGCCATGGAATCCTTCAACTGGGGTGCCATTCCTTCCTCTTCCAGTTGCTATTGGGGTGACCTTGGACATGTTACTTCACATTTCTGGTTTTCCACATGACTGCCCAAGTGAGGCTGCAGGAGATGGCTTATAAGTCTAGCTTCCTTCTGGGCATGTGTGTGTTTGTCAATGTTGTTCTTAAAATAGGGTGCCCAACATTGAGCTGCCACCTCTGGTGTGTCCTGGACCCTGGGCCAATACATCATGTTCCTTGGTCTGGATTCCTACCATTTGTTAGAAGAACACGGGATTGGGTGACCTTCTCTAGATGCCACAATGCAGGCTGTTGGCTCACATTCAGTTGTGGTCACCTAAAGACCCTGGATCTTTTTTCCTGTGATTTCTTAACAAGCCAGGCTCTCCCATGTTGTTTATTTCTAATTGCATCTTTTTAACTGAAATGCAAGACTTCACACACCGCTCTCTCAAATTTCACCCTGTTGGTCTGGCATGTTTGCCTGCTGGGCTATTTTGCATCTAAATTCCATCATCCATGAGCAGAA
Source organism: Trichosurus vulpecula (assembly GCF_011100635.1). Taxonomy (NCBI): domain Eukaryota; kingdom Metazoa; phylum Chordata; class Mammalia; order Diprotodontia; family Phalangeridae; genus Trichosurus; species Trichosurus vulpecula. The sequence continues at coordinate 4,802,357 of NC_050580.1, read as the reverse complement.
TCCACGGCAGTTCCATGTCATCTGTCACACATGGGGCTTCTTGTCTTCTCCATCTTTGCCGAAGGCATTGATAGAAAATGTCAGACAGATTGGGTGTTGCCAGGTTGGTGCTGAGACATTCTTCTATCTCCTAACTTGTTCAACTGACCCTAAACCCACTGAGCCCCCAGACCTAGGTCTGCTGGTTTGCCCACAATGATAGAGATTATGGGAGACTCAGTCAGAGATTTTAGAAGATTAGATGCTGTGAATTATTGATAGTAGTAATAGACCCCTGATGATGGGGAATCTGAGGTCCTGCAAGTAGAGGTGGCCTTGTGGGTAGGTCTTTAACCATCGTTAACCTCTGCTCCCTAAATGCCTGACTACTACTTGGGGATTGTGCTGCTCAGGTGAAATGATTCCAAGACAATGGCTTTCAATAAGCTTGATGGTTAAACATACAGATTTCTGAAAGAATGCTGGGCTTGGGATCAGGAAGACCTGTGTACAAATCCTGCTCAGGACACTTGCTAGCTGTGGGACCCTGTATAAGTTACTTAACCTCTCTGTGCCTTGGTTTGCTCATTTTTAAGATGGGGGGTTTGGATTCAAAGGCCTTCAAGGTCTCTTTCAGGTGCAGAGATATGACCCTATGATCTCCAAAGCAAGTTGGACAGAATCCATTGGGAGAGCCCACAGATGACTGACTCACTTGTGGCTTCTTGGGCTGAAGGGTCCATAATTGTCCATAATTGATGTACCAAGTGACTCTGGACCAAGGCTAGTCTCTGTTCTAGAATTTGGGTTAGTTGACTGGAGGCAGGCTAATATAAGCTAAACAGCTTCATTTTTGGAGCTCGAAGATCTGAGTTCAAAACCTAGCTCTAATTGCTGCCTGTTTCACCTTAGGCAAAACACTTAACCTCTCCCAGCCTCAGTTTCCTCATCTGGAAAACGAGCGAGATTGATATCAAGTATTTGCCAGTCTCTCTTCCAGATCTAAGTCATCGATCCTATTATCATTCAAAAAACGTCAGAATTAAAATATTTGTTGCTAGAACATTAGCCAGGATGATGCCGGCATCCATGGGGCTGGGGGCTTACAGAGGCTGCTGCGGTCTTGCTGGCCACTTCTCTGGTGCAAATTCAATTAGTTGGAACTGCAAATTGGATGATGACATGCATCTAGGTGTTCCTAATGCTGTGGAAAGGAGAAATCATCAAAATGTGCACAGGTTGGTGCCATGATTGCTTTTTTATTATCTCAATATATGGAAAAGGAATTGAACTGTTATTGCCACCAGAATGGTCAAATGACAAGCTACATTACCCACAGGGCAAGAGCTTTTGAAAATGCAGAAAGAGCCCACGTCCCTTTCCCATTTCACTGTCTGTTCAAGATCGCCCAACTGCGCCTTCATGCTCGTCCCTCCCCTCTGCTACTGATCTCTGTTTGTCCTGTGTCTACAATTACATATGATTGGAGCTCTGTGAGGTCACAGACATCTTCTGTCCTTTCTTTGTATCTCCAGCACTTAGTATGGCAGTGACTGACCCACAGTAGGGGCAGAGTGTTTGACACACAGTAGGAACTTAAGGAATTCTTGTTCACCGACTGGTGGATAATCATCCTCTGTCTCATACTCTTAGGATCTGTTCAGACCTTTGCATCTCTCTGGAAACCATTTGTTCCCCTTTTTAAAAATTTTTTCTCATCATAAAACCTCCCATTATGCTTCAATGAAAAAAACATTTTAAGCCATCTGCCATGATCTTTCTCTCTGCTTAGAGGTAGTTAGCAGTTGCACAGGACACTGGACATTGAGTTAGGAAGACTTGACTTATAATTCCCAGCCATATGACCTTGGAAAAATCCCTTCACCTCTGTTTCCCTCAGTTTCCTCAGCTGAAAAACAGGACCCATAACAACACCTACCTCCCAGGGTTGTCATGAGGGTCAAATGAAATGATACATGTAAAGCACTTATCAGAGTGCTTGGCACATAGTAGGTGCTTACCAAATCCTTTTCCCTTCCCCTCTTTTTCTCTCTAATTCTACACCTCAGGATGTTGCAATATCTCCTCCACCAACTCTCTCTGCCTTTGCAGTGGTTGTGGTAATGTGGCCCTTCTCACCAGCACGACCTCTCCTTCTTCGTTGGATTCCATAACTCGTCATCTCCTCACGAGCTTGTCCCCACCACCGTTGCTTCTGTCTCCCCAGTTTTTGATCCCTTCTTCCCTACTGCCTCTTTTCTTGCTACCTAGAAACTCAAGGATGTGGCCAGATATTGCCCTGTGTCCTGAAGAAACTTCTTGTGGCCCCAACTTCTTCCAGTGCATTCTCTTCTATTTCTTTTTCACATCTAGACTCCTGTAAAAAGTTGTCTATATTTGGGTCCTCCACTTTCCATTCCCTTCTCAAACCCTTCAGAGTTGGCTCCCATCCCCAGTCAACTGAAATGGCTCTTCCCCAATTAATTAATCATCTCATGGCCTTCCTCTCTCTATCCTGACCTTTTGACAGAATTTAGCGGGCTTGTCTGCCCCTGCTCTAAGACCCTCTGTCTCCCCTGGGTTATTGTACTGCGGCTCTCTCTTGGTTTTCCTCTTCCCTCTTTGGTCTTTCTTTGTTCTGCAGGATCAGCAGCCAAGTCCTGCTCCCTCCCTATGGGGAAGGCCCATGGCTCTCCCCTGGGTCCTTTGCTTTTTTCTATACTTTCCTGGTGATCTCATCAGCTCCCATGGATTCAAAAATTATCTCTATGCAGGTGACTCCCAAATCTTCAGGAGCCATTTCAATCTCCCCTGTGCTTTAGCCCACACAATTTGCTACTACAGACTCTATACCCCCAACCCATTATCTTTCTGGCAAACCTTCCACCAGGCCTGGCAGGTTCTTCCTCCTCACATCCTTGGTAGAGAAACCCTGACCCTTTTCAAGGCTCAGAGCCACCTTCTATAAATAACCTTCCATTTCCACCAGTTTTTTGGTGTCCTCCTGCGCATTCAAGCCATTCTCCTGCCTTTATTTGGTATATTTTACACACTTATTACCATATATATGGTGCATCAGGTCTTTCTTTCTCTGGTCTCCTTGAGGTATATGCCTGCCAATAGGATTTCTGGGTCAGAGCATATGGACATTTTAATCTTTTTTTTCTTATCATAATTCTAAACAGATTTGCAGAATGATTGGGCCACTTTGTGACTTCACCAGGAGTCTATTAGTATACTTGTCTTTTTTGCCAACCCTCCAGTGTCTTCTCTTTCCCTCTGATCATCTGTGCCAATCTGCCTGGAGCTGTCTTCTATGTGGTCGATAGTAGATTGCAATTCTTCTTTGGGGAGATATTTGTTCCTGTCTTTTGACTACTTATACATTGGGGAATAATTCTTGATCTTATATATTTGTGTTAATCAAGTCCATTTCTTTCTATAAGGCCAGGAATCATACAACACTATATTCTCAGAGGAATCTCAATTATAGGTGACCCAAAGGGCAATGGAGAGATTCATGATGAGTCAAGCGGGCTGAACAATGATGACTCTAGTGGGACAAGAGACACAAGAGATTTCACTAAGGATGGACATGGCTGGGAAGATGAGGTGAGCCAGGTAGACAGTGCACAGGAAGAAAGCTAGAGTGCCCTCATCCTGTACTGCTGTCGGTGAAATATTAATAGGCCTTAGAAAGGCCTCCAGTTTCTTAGGTGGGTCTTCTGTGGTGGATCGATGAAACTCTATGGACAAGAAACTCTCTGTGCGGGAAGAAACAGATGGGCATGGGATGTTCATCTCAGAGGAATGAGCGTCCACGCCACTGATATCAGAGCCACTCAACCATTGAATGAAGGAAAAAAGCATTTCTTAATGACTTCCTATGTGCCAAGCCCCGGGATGAGTAAATAAAGAGCTGAGCACATGGAAGAAACTTTCAGAAAATAATGATTGATGTTTCCATTATTATGATTAAGCAAGAATTTCTTGCTTTACATCTATCAGGTGCTGAACATGCAGAAATGCATCATCCGAGAAAATGCATGATAATTGATGTCCTTGGCATCTGTGTCCAGTCACTCTGCTTGGCTAGCTGGTCCCTGGGGCTGCATCAATACATTTGTCAGGGAAAGAGGGAGCGACAGAGAGGGAGAGGGAGAGGGAGAGGAAAAGGGAGAGAGAGGGAGAGAGAGAGAAACGGAGAGAGGGGGAGAAAGAGGGAGAGCGAGAAAGAGGGACAGAGAGAGGAAGAGGGAGAGGGAGAGAGAGACAGAGAGAGACACAGAGAGAGAGACAGAGATGGACAGACAGAGGGACAGAGAGACACAGACAGAGACAGAAAGAGAGAGGGGGGTTAGGGGAAGGGAGAGGGGGAGAGTGCTTGTCTTTTATTCTTTACAACGTCATCATTGGTATCCAGGGTTTCTTGAGATTTTGCAGCTGTCAGACTCTGAGCTTCAGAAGGAGTTTGAATTCTCTGCTTGGCCTTGCTCTACTCTCTAATAACAGTAGGAAACATCATGATTTTTTCCACTTCTAGACATTTTAAATCCCTGATCTTTTCAGGAAGTGCCTCGATTTTGATGTCACATTGTAATAAAAGCCTTTATTGTCACAGCCAGATGCTTCCTTTGAGCAGCTTATAACATCTACATTTTTTCATTTTATTAATATCTCACTTTAGACTTGTGTTTCAAATGCTTTTTTGGGTCAAACACTATTTTGCATCTTTATTGTTTCTGCCTAATTCTATCCATTTCTCCATTTATGATTAATTTCTCTGGTCTTTAGGACATTTTAGCTTTCTTTTCCTAAGTGTTCATCCGCTAAGTTCTTATCTTCAGCATCTACTGTTGCAATGAGGGTGGGGGTGAGGAGAGTTGAATGATGGGGCAAACTCCATTAACCAGTGTCCTGGGCAGCAGACACTTTAGCTAGTTCTCATCTTGCTTCAGGGGCAGCTGTGGGGTGCAGTGGATAGAGTGCTGGGCCTTGACTTGGGAAGACCTGAGTTCAAATCCAGCTTCAGACACTTCCTAGCTGTGTGACCTTTTATAGGTCACTCAACGCTCTTTGCCTCAGTTTCCTCATCTCTAAAATGAACTGGAGAAGGAAATGGCAAACTGCTCCAGAATCTTTGCCAAGATAACCCCAAATGGGGTCAGAAAGAGTGACTGAACCATCATTGAAAAGCTGACTTAGAGATACTGTCTGATTGCGTGCTTATAACAGCACTGTGAGACAGCAGCTGTGCCAGGAGAGATGTCTGGACCTCAGGGAGGAACTCATGTGTCTGACTCATCTTGCCTCTCCATCACCATCCACTCTGTTCTGGCCTCTGGGTCCACTCGTCTGCTGGAACTGCCCTCTTCAGGACCAGGAGCTGTCTGCCACTGATTGCCTGGGCCTCTTCTGAGTCCTCATCTGACTCCCTCCTCCTTCTGGATCCTCCCTCCTCTCCTGGTTTTTGTGACCTTGCTCTTTTGTGTAACTTGTGTTACCTGCCGGATCACAGGTGTGAGAGTCCCTCATGACCCTCCCCTTCAGGGGCCTCTGCAGATGATTCCCCAGTCTTCAAGCCCAGAGCTCATCTTTCTCCTGAGCTGCAGTTCCACATGGTCGGTTGCTTGCTGGATGCCTCCACAGGTCCAGCTCAACATGACCAGCTGGGCGACTCGGGTGACATGGGTTCAAATCCCACCTGTGTGACGTACTAGCTGTGTGACATCGGACTAGTTACTTAGAATCTCTCAGCCTCAGCCTCCTTATCTGTAACATGAGGAGTCAGACCTGATGGTCTCTAAGGTTTCCCCAGCTCTAGATCTATGATTTAAATCTAAAGCACAACTTAACTCTCCTCATTTCCAAACCATCCCCTCTTCTGAACTTTCCCCTACTTCTGTTGAGGGCAGCAGCCCCCTTCTAGACAGCCACAGCTTCAGAGTCAACCTTGGCTCTCCCCTGTCCCTCGCTTCCCACAGTCAGCCCACTGCTGTGTGTAGTGACTCCCAATCTGTCGGTTCCACCCCTCAATGCCTTGTGCCCTCTCTTCCTCTCTGCTAACACGACAATTGCTCTCATTAACGCCTTCATCGTTGTTCATCAGCTGGACTATTACACCAGCCTCCTAATGGGGTTCCCTATACTCACACCATACCCCCTGCCATGATCATTGCTGTTGCCAAACTAGAATGTCTAAAATGCATTTTTGTCCATGTTTCCTCTTTGGCCAAGAAGCTTCAGGAGCTCCCATTTGTCTTTCAGATGAATACTGACTCTTCTCATTGGCATTTCAAGCCCTCAAATACCTAGCTTTGGAGTGATTTCCCATGTCTCCCTTTGACACATCCTCTGCTCCACCAAACTGACTTGCTGTTCCCCAAAGACAATATCCCATCTCCTTCCTCCAGGTCTTCGTTGAGGTTGACACCCATACCTCAAATGAACTCCCTCTCCAGCTTTGCCTAGAAGACCCCAGAGCTTCTCTCGAGGTCCAGCTTGGGTGCCAGAAGCCCTCCTTGCTCTCCCAGGTTCTCAGTCCCCATAACACTCTATTTGGCACATGTCCTAAAGGGATTAATCTGGGAAATGGCTGGACCCCGAAATGGATGTGACCTCCTTGAAGGGAGGGGTGTTGTGTTTCTGGTGCTTGGCACATGGCAGGCACAGAGTAGATGCCTAATTAGCCCTGATTAATGGGAAGTCCTTCCACTGATAATCACCCAATCTGCAACTTAGTCTTGGAGAATTCCTGAAGTGTGTTCATTTTAAAGGATTGCCGAGGAGCTCATAGTATGTGCCAGAGGTGAGTCTCAGGCACGGATCTCTCTGCTTCCAAGATCAACCCTCTCTACACTTGACCATGTTGCCTCTCCTGATGTTATAGATGAGGATACTGAAGCTGAGCAATGTGAATGACTTGCCTAAGGTCATGTACTCAGTAAAAGAACCGTGATTTGAACCCAGAGCTCCTAGGTACAAATATGTCAGATGTCCCATTTCCCCACATTTGTGGGGAAATCAAGCACTTTCCAGCTGTAAGACCCAAGAGCTGCACACAGATCTTACCAGAAGTAGCACCCCACGGGCAGTGGGCAAAGTAAGTGAGCTATGTGGGAGTAGACAAACTCGAGAGTGCGTTGGGAGTGGGAAGAGAGGAAGAGGACGGAAAATGTAGGTGGTGCAAGAGGAGAGAGGAGATAGTCCTAAGACACACAGCCTTTACTCCTCTTACGCTCTGTTCTGATGAGTGCCTGAGAGACTCCAGGCTGACACTGCACCAGCTTTGGGGGATAAAAGTGATTGTCAGGAGGGTCATTCCTCATCTGAGCTTTTTTGAGGGGGAGGGCAGGGCAATTGGGGTTAAGTGACTTGCCCAAGGTCACACAGCTGGTAAGTGTGTCAGGTGTCTGAGACTCCAGGGCCAGTGCTGTACTCACACGCCACCTAGCTGTCCCTTCTAGTGATACTCTCGGCCATTATGAGGACCAAGGAGGAATCTCAGTGTGGGGGTTGGAGAGAAGCATGGGGGTGGGGGTGGGGGTGGGGTGGGCAGAGATCATCAGTTGATGTCACTGTTCTTGGGCCCAATTTTGTCACGTGTCCTTGATTCCTGTATCCATCGAGATTGTCAGGAAAGGCATTAATTAGCCCGTTGGTGGAAGGATGCTGCTCTTTTTCAGCCAAATCCCAAACCCAGGACTGGCTCATTGCTGTGACCTCATCATGGATGTCAATCTACCTGAGTTTCAATCCCTACCCTGTCTGGAATGGCTGGGGAACCTCTCCTTTTTACCTTCCTGCTTTACCTCGGTTTCATTGCTGTTTAAACGGGCATGGACAAGTAAGCTTCTTTTCCACCCTTGTAAAAGCAGAAGCACATTTTAGAGAAAAATAGTTCTGTGAGGATGCGTGCCTCTGACTTCCATGTCATGGCATATGAAATCTGAAGTCAAGAATAAAAAACCCCAACTAGGATGAAATAATTCTGGGGTAACAGCAGAACATCTGATCACTCCATTGGCTTGTGGGCCCAAGGGACCTTTCCAGTTCCAGCTTGTCTGGACATGAACATCACACAGTTGGGGGTGCATTGCTGTGCTCTGTCTTTGGCAAATGATCAGAAATGTCCACCACTCTCCCTGACACAGAGAAGGACCCAGGTCTGTCTGAAAATGTAATTTAGACACCCAGAGACTGATGTGGAGTTGCTGGCATTGCCTTGTGGCTAATTTTGGAAATAGAACATGTCCTCATTGTGTTTTGTTAGAAATGATGTAATATCACTTTGGGTGTTTGGTCGGCTGGGCCATCAGTGTCTGCTGGGTGGGTAAGAATGGATGCTCCCTATTACCCAGCGCTTCTGATTTCCCCAGTTAGATGCATAGCTGGATGTCTCTGTGGGCCACCGTGGTCTTTATGGAAAGTCAGGTGCCCCGCAGTGATGACAGCCAGACTGGCAAAGGTCCTCTTTTAACATATTGACTCGGCATGCTCTGCCTTTTGGAATTACTCTCGACCACTTTGCATTTGTTTTAGTTTTAGTTGTCTGTGTCCAAGTGTCATCTCTAGGAGACAGTAAAGGGCAGGGAATTGTTTTTGGTATCAACAACAGCCCTCAGAGGGCCTGGCACATAGCAGAGCTTAAACGTCTCTTGAATTGAAAACGTGTGAAATTTGTTTGTGAAGTCACAGCACACGTCTCATATTATCGCCTGCTTCCAATTCCACTGTGCCCTCGAACAATGGATGTGGTTCTAAAGTGCCTTGGCCTGGATTGGATAGCCCCAGGTTTTAATGAAGAGATACGTGGGCAATATTAATGAGAAATACTTGGCTTAAAACCTTTGGTCTAGGCAGTTACTCAGACTCTCCACTTATTTAGCAGTGAAGCATCTTTGGACATAGCACTGAGAATGGGAAAATAATGCAAAAATAAATGCCTGCATCTTTAGAGGTGGAGGGACTGTGCAGATGGAAAGAAGGAAGGACCTGGAGTGAGGAGGAACTGAGTTCAAATCCTGCCTTAGAGAGTGACTAGCTGTGGGGACCCTGAGGGGTGACTTTACCTCTGTGGTCCAGGCTTCTCATTAGGAGACTGAGGATAATAGTTCTAGGAGCACCTTCTTCTGGGCCCAGTCATGGCTGTGTGTGCTTGGCAATCCATCGAGTATCGTGGAAATGTCAAGTGTTATCATGAAACTCTTCTGCAATAGAATTGAACCTCATTTTAAATGGTTTATGAGATGGAAAAGCCCAATAATGAGTAACAGTAATAACTACACCCATTTCCAGTGTGCACAACATTCATGGAACGGTAGACCTATGGCCAGGAGAGATTCCAGAGGCCTAGAATCTAGTCCACTTCTCTCATTTTACATTTTACAGGGAAACTAAGGCATGGCAGGTTTAAGTGACTACTTTGCCCAAGGTCCTGGATGGAGCGATGGAGACCAGCTCCTCTGACCCAGAGCCTGTTGTTTTCCCATTACATGGGGTGTGTGGGGGGGTTTCACTCCCTCCATGCCCTCCCATGGTACTCACCACAGTCTTTAGAGGTTTCCTCCCCCACCAAGGTCAGAACTGGGCTGGGTAGGAGGGAGACTGAGAAGGTTAAATGAAGCACTTGCTGAGCTTTGCTGAGGCTCCAGTCACTGTCCGTGTTTTATAGTCTGCTGAGCAGGATGCTCATTACCATCGTCATTAATAGCTTACAATTAATCAAAATAATTTGATTTGAATCCCGCCCACGTAATTCATCTCATGCCTTTGATTTGAGTGGAACTGTCCAGGAGCAAATGGGATGGAAATGAGTTAATCTATGGGGCTGTGGACAATTGGGATCTGACAGGGAGCTGAGTCCTATTACCTGTGGATCCCAGCTCAAAGTAAACAGCTTCGTCCAGTGCTGGTGTCCATCCTGGAGCTAAGCGAGCCGGTCCTGGGCATGACAGCTCTTCTGTGATGAACTGCCATTGCCAGGGGTTTATAAGTAGCCCATAAAGACCCACTGCAGGATGAATCATGGCCATGAAAGGCTCAGGTGGGGCCAACCACGTGACAGTATTCAGCTGGTACAAGTTGTAGCAAGAGGGGACTTAGGTAATAGCAGAGCTGACTGCACTTCACCAGTGTCTCCTTATTGCTGAGCAGGTGTGTCCTGGCCTGAGGTGTGTGTGTTTGTGTGTGTGTGTGTGTGTGTGTGTGTGTGTGTGTGTGTGTGAGAGAGAGAGAGAGAGAGAGAGAGAGAGAGAGAGAAAGAGACAGAGAGAGACAGAGACAGAGACACAGAGAATTGAGAGAGACAGAGAGAGACACATACACAAAGAGAGAGGAGAGAGAGACAGAGACAGAGACAGAGAGGAGAGAAAGAGACAGAGAGAGACAGAGAGAGACAGAGACAGAGACACAGAGAATTGAGAGAGACAGAGAGAGACACATACACAAAGAGAGAGGAGAGAGAGACAGAGACAGAGACAGAGAGAACCAGAGAGATCCAAGGAAAAGGTTCTAGAACCCTTTAGGGTGGGAGTGGAAGGCCTGGAGAGGACGATGCCCACCTGAGTGGCTCAGGTCAGGTCAGTGAGAATCCTGCCCTCAGAGGGAAGTATCATTAGGTGTTGCAGTGGATAGAACACTGGGCCTTGAGTCAGGAAGACCCGATTTCAAACATGGCCTCAGACATTTATCAGCTATATGACCTTGACCATGTTACCTAACCTCAGCAGCTACCCCCAAAGGTTGTTGTGTGGATCATATGAGGTAATAATTGCAAAGCATTTAACTCAGTGCCCGGCACTATAAGCACTTTATCATCATCATCACCATTACTTAACCCTTCTGTTAGCTGCAGACCACTTTCCCCCTCTTGAAGTTCCAACTTAAAAAAATACAAGCCACTTTTGGGGGGAAGGGGGGACAGGGAAGCTCTGGCCCCAAGGGGCTGCTTGCCTCTGATCTTGGCATGCTGTGGTCTATAGTCCAGCCCATCCCCACAAGGAATCTCCCCAATAATGAACCTGCCCAATTGTTGTCCATCCTCATTTTGGACCCCACTGCCCTTAAGGCACCCCCTCTCACTCTGGAATGCTCTCATTTCCAGAGAGTTTCTCTTGCCATCAAGCCTAAATTGTCTCTCTACAACATCCACTCTTGGCTCCTAGGCTTTACCCGCTGGGGCCAAGTGGGCCAAGCCCAATCCTTCTGTAGCCATTTGTTATACATTGGAGGCTTCTCTCACACCATGGACTCGGCACCTTCAAACATCCTGGATGCGCTCTTGACCCTTCAGCTTGCCAGTGTCTTTCTCGAACCCAGATGCCAGGAACTGAGGACAATTCTTTGGATGATGTCTGATGAGAGTAGAATATAGTGGAACCACATTCCTATTCTTGGGAGCTTTGCTCCTCAGTGAAGCCTAGTATTACATTGGCCTTTTGTTTTTGCTAGCACATGTCCAACTCAAATTGAGTCTGCAGACCACTAACACCTCTGGATCCTTTTTTCTGTCCTTGTGAACTTAACAAAACCAAACAAAACTGAAAAATTCTATATACATTGATTAGGAGGAAAAACCCAGCATTGTGTAGGAAACTGAATCTCATGATATGTAGCTTATTTTTAAAGTATATATTAAATTCAACATTAGGTCCAGAAGCTGCCCTTTTCATATGTTGCCTTATGAATCTCCTGTAGTTGTATCTATGCAAAGAAAAAAAGCTTCAGGGAGGCTCTCTCCCTTGATCTCTTCCCCCCTCAGTATTAGGGTTCAGGTTTTTCATACCTCTGTGCTCAGGACATGGATAGATCCCCTTTGGACATTATAGAATGATTCCTTTTTACGTCTATACCAATTGCTTTTTAATCTTTTTATTTTATTTTTCCTAACGAAACCAGTTCCTAGTTTTATTGATTACTTCAGTGGTTTTCTTTCAATTTTATTAATCTGTCTTTTGATTTTCAGGATTTCCAATTTGGTATTTAACTGGGGATTTCTAATTTGTCTTTTTTCTAGTTTTTTTTTTAGTTGCATGCCAAATTCATTGTTGTTTTTTTAAAATTTCATTGATGTAAGCATTTAGAGATATGAATTTTCCACTAAGTGCTGCTTTGGTTGCATCCCATAAATTTTGGTATGTTGTCTCATTAATGAGATTATTTCTTGTTTCTATGATTTGTTTTTGACCCACTCATTCATTAGGATTAGATTATTTAATTTCTGGAGTGTAGGGATATTCAGGGAAGGCAAATGCTTCTGGTATGATTGCTGCCAAGTCCTTTACAGGGCTGCTTTCCACCTTTGGGATCCACCTGATTCACTCAGGTCTCACCTGTGGCTCCAAGAAGCTGTACCATGCACAGCAGCCACAACCCGGTAAACTGTTTCATACTGCTTGCCTATTAATGTGAAGAAGGGTAGAGAAAAGGTTCCCTAATATTTTTCTGCTTACACAACCTTGGCCTTTTTGCCATGGTGGGTGGGGATCCTACCCTGTGTTTGAAACAAAAATAATGCACAAAAACTTCTGCAAAGATAATTTCACTCACCATTGGTGCATAGAATGTGCACAGACTTGTGAACAACACAAAATCCAGGAGCTCCAAAGGATGAACAGCTTTTCTTGAGAGAGAACTCAGCAGATATTACATCTTAAATAGCAGCCCTGGGTGAAACAAGGCTGGCAAATAAAATTCATCTTGCAGAAGTAGAGCTGTGTACCCATTTTTCTGGAGTGGCTGCAGTGAAGGGGTGCACCATGAAGCTGGCATAGGTTTTGCACTGAAAACTAGTCTAGTCAGTAAGCCTGTATGCCTCCAAATGGAGTGAATGACAGGTTCATGACAGTCAGATTGACTTACAGGAAAGTGCCACACCAATGTCATCAGTGCCTTTGCTCCCAGGACAATGAATCCCGATGAGGTCAAAGAAAGATTTTATGAAGACCTGGAAACCCTCTTCATCAATGTGCCAAAAGAGAACAAGCTTATAACTCTGAGTGACTTTAAAGTTAGAGTAGGCTCAGACTACCAGACATGGCAGAGAGTCCTTGGGAAGAATGGAGCTGGAAACAGCAACAGCAATGGTCACTTACCACTGAAGACTTGTGCATCTCATAACCTTCTAATCACCAACACTGTCTTCTGTTTACCTAAATGTCACAAAACTTCATGAATGTACCCTTGAAGTAAACATTGGCATTTAATAGACTACGTGATTGTAAGGAGAAGAGACAGACAAGATATGGGAATGAAAAGGCAATGTGTGGTACAGAGTGCTGGACTGATCATAGACTTATCCTCTCCAAGCTAAATATTTCCATTCAACAAAATTGGCAGCCCCAAGGCAAAATGATTGCCCTGAGAATCTATGTCAACAGATTAGAGTTCTTCTCTGAGCTGGAAGTTTATTGGTTTCTTGGAGGGAAAGTTGAACTGGCACATGGTTGGCAACAGTGGAGCAGAAAGAATGGGAAGCTTTAAGAGTTTTGCTGTATAGTACTGCATTTACTCATCTAGGTCAGAACACTTGCAAACATCCAGACTGGTTTGATGAAAATGATGGGGAAATTCAGAAGCTGCTAAATGAAAAACTAGAATTCCACATGTTTTACCAGCAGGATAGTTAATCTGTCTCTAAGAAAGCAGCAATTAACTCCATCAAAGGTAAAGTACAAGTGAAGTTCAGAGAGACACAAGATTCTTGGTTCAACAAGAATGCACATGAAATTCAGTTTTATGTTGATAGTACCAATCCAAAGCACTTTTATGATACCCTGAAGGCTATTTATGGGCCAAAAACCTATGGTGCATCTCAACTCTTCAATGCTGATAGAGCCATATTGATTAGTGATAATGACATATTCCTGGAGAGATGGGATGGACACTCCAATAATGTTCTTAATAGACTGTCATCAATCAATGCTGGAGCCATTGGCTGTTTACTAAAGGTTGAATTCAATCCCACCTCTAGCCTAATTTCAAACTGAAGAAGATATTTTTAATGCCATTAGGCGTCTCTCCTGTGGCAAAGTATCTAGCACTGATTTTATTCCATCTGAGTTTTACAAGGTGGGGGATGCTCTGTTCATATAAAAATTGACTGAAATTTTCTGGGTTACCTGGAAGAGGAGGTTATCCCACAGCAATTCAAAGATGCCTCAATTGTTCATACCTATAAAGGAAAAAGAAATAGGTCGCTATGTGACAATCACAAGGTTGAGGTGGGGGTGTGCTTCTCTCTCAGTAACTGCTGGCAAGATTCTTGCCAGGGTCCTCCTCAGTAGTCTGATCCTTCACCTGGAAGATGTTCAGCTACCTAAGAGCCAATGTGGCTTCAGAAAGGGCCAAGGAACAGTTGACATGGTATTTGTTGCCTGACAACTCCAGGAGAAATGCCAAGAGCAGAACAGAGGTCAGTACACAACGTTTGTCTATCTGACTAGGCCCTTCGGTACTGTCAGTTGTATGGCCTTTTGGAAAATTATGTCAAAATTTGTTTTCCCAGAGAAATTCATCAGTATTGTATGTCAATTGTATGGTGGCATGTTTTCCCAGGTCCCGGAGAATGGCCAGTGCTCTCACACTGTCCCAGTCACCAAAGGAGTGAAACAAGTCTGTGTGCTTACTCCCATGCTTTTTAGCATGACATTTTCAGTGATGTTATCAGGTGCTTTCAGTGAGAATGAACACAGCATTAAGATCAGCTACCACAATGAAGGCAAATTATTTAACTTGAAAAGGCTACAAAGTAAGACTAAAGTGGAGGGAGAATTTGTGCATGAATTTTTGTTACCAGATGATTGTACACTCAATGCATTCTCCAAGGCAATGAAGCACAGATTGATTTTCTACTGCTTGTGCTAATTTTGGCCTAACAATTAAGACCAAGAAAACATAGGTGCTCCATCAGCCAGCACCACACCATCCATACATGGAACCATTGGTTATAGCAAATGGAGAAGTTTTGAATGCTGTGGATAAGTTCATTTACTTTGGCAGTCTACTTTCTGGGGATGTACACATTGATAATGAGATTGGCTCATGCATTGCCAGAGCCACTTCAGTGAGGAAAGTGTAGGAGAGAAGAGATATTAGACTGACTACCACACTGAAGGTCTACAGAGCCATTGTGCTGACCTCATTGTTGTATGCCTGTGAAATCTGGACAGTCTACCAGCCCCATGCCAGGAAACAGAATCGCTTCCATGTGAATTGTCCTAGGTAGATTCTGAAGATCAGCTGGCAAGATAGGGTACCAGACACTGAGGTCCTTTCTCAAATGAAACTGCTAAGCATTCAAATTCTACTGCAGAGGGCACAACTCCAATGGGATGGTCACGTTGTTTGAATGCCAAATGCATGTTTGCTTAAAAGATTATTTTATGGAGAATTTACACAGGGCAAGCTCTCACATGGCAGTCAGAAGAAGCAATACAATGACACTCTTGAGGACTCTCTTAAAGAACTCTGGAATTGATTGGGAAACATGGGAGACACTGACACAGGACTGCCCAGCATGGAGTACCCTCATCAAAGAAGGTGCTGTACTCTATGAGCAAAGAATTGAAGTAGCGCAAAAGAAATGGGAGATGCACAAATTTAGAGAATTCATCCCAAATATCCATGTGGACTATTTGTGCCTGACCCATGGTAGAGCCTTCTGAGCTCATGTTGGTCTGATCAGCCACAGTCAGATGCACTGTAACTTGACTCTAATGTAGTGATGTCATTTTTATCCTCTTAGAGAATGAAGGACAACAAGCAATGAATCAGCCTCACTTAAATCCAATTTATGGATGTGTCAAAAGACATCACCCATACCATTTTACCATTTTTACCTATCTCAAAGTCCTGTGGTGATGAGTGCCTATATGAAGCAGCAGGTATGGATACCCTCGGAGCTGTATTCAAAACCCTGCACAAAGGCAGTCCAGGCCACAGGGTCATATAGACTGCAGCAGCAGTGGAATTTAGAAGCCCTGGCCTCCCCTCCTCAGACATCTGAACAGCATTTTTTGAAGAAGTTCACTGCTTACCTTCTGCATGAGGAAGGAGCTAGAAAAGGTGCCTTCAAATTTGCCTGTTTCACCTAATCGAACCCTGGCCTGCTTACAGCAGCAGGTAGGGATCCCACACTGTGGTTCAAACAAACAAAAATGTATAAAACCTTTTGTGAGGGGACTCCACTCACCATTTGGACATGTAATATGCGCACATTTTTATTTTATTTTATTTTTTTATATATTTTTAAAATTTATTTAACATATTTAGTTTTCAACATTGATTTTCACAAGAGTTTGAATTACAGATTTTCTCCCCATTTCTACCCTCCCACGCACTCCAAGATGGCCTATATTCTGGTTGCCCTGTTCCCCAGTCAGCGCTCCCCTCTGTCCCCCCACTCCCCTCCCATCCCCTTTTCCTTTCCTTTCTTGTAGGGCAAGGTAAATTTCTACGCCCCATTGTCTGTGTATCTTATTTTCTAGTTGCATGCAAAAATATTTTTGTTTGTTTTTGAACATCTGTTTTTAAAACTTTGAGTTCCAAATTCTCTCCCCTCTTCCCTTCCCACCCACCCTCCCTAAGAAGTCAAGCAATTCAACATAGGCCACATGTGTATCATTATGTACAACCCTTCCACAATACTCATGTTGTGAAAGACTAACTGTATTTTGCTCCTTCCCAACCCATCCCCCTTTATTGACGTTTCTCCCTTGACCCTGTCCCCTTTCAAAAGTGTTTGTTTTTGAGTACCTCCACCCCCATCAGCCCTCCCCTCCATCATC
This sequence comes from Trichosurus vulpecula, assembly GCF_011100635.1. Classification (NCBI taxonomy): domain Eukaryota; kingdom Metazoa; phylum Chordata; class Mammalia; order Diprotodontia; family Phalangeridae; genus Trichosurus; species Trichosurus vulpecula. Next base: position 4,785,591 of record NC_050580.1, on the reverse strand, counting down.
CCCCCCATTTTTTTTAATCTTCTTCCCTCTTCTTTCCTGTGGGGTAAGATTCCCAATTGGGTATGTATGGTATTCCCTCCTTAGGCCAAATCTGATGAGAGCAATGTTCACTCATACCCCCTCATCCACCCTCTCCTCTCCTCCCACAGAACTGCTTGCTCCTGCCACCTTTATGTGAGATAATCCACCCCATTCTATCTCTCCTTATCTCCCTCTCTCAGTATGTTCCTCTCTCATCCCTTAATTTGATTTTATTTCTTTTAGATATCTTCCCTTCATCTTCAACTCACCCTGTGTCCGCTCTCTCTCTCTCTCTCTCTCTGGACTGGCTCGGACTGACAATAGACTTATCCTCTGCAAGCTAAATATTCTCATTCAACAATATATATATACACACACATAGATATATACATACATACAAATTCACCCATATATATACATAAACATATATGTATGCATATTCCCTTCAGCTACCCTAATACTGAGGTCTCATGAATCATACTCATCATCTTTCCATGTAGGAATGTCAACAAAACAGTTCACCTTTAGTAAGTCCCTTGCAATTTCTTTTTCTTGTTCTTTTTCTTGATTACCTTTTCATGCTTCTCTTGATTCTTGTGTTTGAAAGTCAAATTTTCTATTCAGTTCTGGTCTTTTCACTGAGAAAGCTTGAAAGTCCTCTATTTTATTGCAAGTCCATATTTTGCCTTGGAGCATGATACTCAGTTTTGCAGGGTAGGTGATTCTAGGTTTTAATCCTAACTCCATTGACCTCCAGAATATCCTATTCCAAGCCCTTCAATCTCTTAATGTAGCTGCTGCCAGATATTTGGTTATTCTGATTGTGTTTCCACAATACTCAAATTGTTTCTTTCTGGCTGCTTGCAGTATTTTCTCCTTGATCTGGGAGCTCTGGAATTTGGCAACAATATTCCTGGGAGATTTATTTTTGGGATCTATTTGAGGAGGCGATCGATAGATTCTTTCAATTTCTATTTTGCCCTGTGGCTCTAGAATATCAGGGCAGTTCTCCTTGATAATTTCTTGAAAGATGATATCTAGGCTCTTTTTTTGATCATGGCTTTCAGGTAGTCCAATAATTTTTAAATTATCTCTCCTGGATCTATTTTCCAGGTCAGTGGTTTTTCCAATGAGATATTTCACATTGTCTTCCACTTTTTCATTCCTTTGGTTCTGTTTTATAATATCTTGATTTCTCATAAAGTCACTAGCTCCCACTTGCTCCAATCTAATTTTTAAAGTAGTATTTTCTTCAGTGGTCTTTTGGACCTCCTTTTCATTTGGCTAATTCTGCCTTTCAAGGCATTCTTCTCCTCATTGGCTTATTGGAGCTCTTTTGCCATTTGACTTAGTCTATTTTTTAAGGTGTTGTTTTCTTCAGTGTATTTTTCAGTATTTTTTTGGGTCTCCTTTAGCAAGTCATCGACTTGTTTTTCATGGTTTTCTCGCATCCTTCTCATTTCTCTTCCCAATTTTTCCTCTACTTCTCTAACTTGCTTTTCCAAATCCTTTTTGAGTTCTTCCATGGCCTGGGACCAGTTCATGTTTTTCTTGGAGGCTTTTGGTATAGGCTCGTGCACTTTATTGACTTCTTTAGGCTGTATGTTTTGGTCTTCTTTGTTGGCAAAGAAAGAATGCAAAGTCTGAGACTGAATCTCGGTGCGTTTTCGCTGCCTGGCCATATTCCCAGCCAACTAACTTGACCTTTGAGTTTTTCAGTGGGGTATGACTGCTTGTAGACTAGAGAGTTCTATGTTCCATGTTTGGGGGGGAGGTGCCAGCTCTGCCACACCAGCATTGCTCCTTCCCCAAGAACCCCCAACCGGAACTGGGCTTAGATCTTCAGCAGGCTGTGCACTCCTGCTCTGATCCGCCACTTAATTCCTCCCACCAGGTGGGCCTGGAGCCGGAAGCAACAACAGCCGTAGCTGCCCCACCTCCGCTGCCCCTGGGGCTGGAAGCCGAACCGTGAACTCCTTCCACTCCTGCAGCTTTTCCCACTAACCTTCTCAGCAGTCTTTGGTGTTTGTGGGTTGAGAAGTCTGGTAACTGCTGCAGCTCACTGATTCAGGGTGCTACGGCATGCTCTGCCCAGTTGCTGGTCTTGTTGGTCCATGCCGCTCAGGCTGGGCTCTGCTCCACTCCGTTCCCAGCTCCCAGCTCCCAGTTCCGTGTGGGATAGACCTCACCCAGAGACCATCCAGGCTGTCCTGAGCTGGAGTCCTGCTTCCCTCTGCTGTTTTGTGGGTTCTGCCGTTCTAGAATTGGTTCAGAGCCATTTTTTATAGGTTTTTGGAGGCACTCGGTACGGAGCTCACACTAGTCCCTGCTTACCAGCCGCCATCTTGGCTCCGCCCCCCCCAATATGCGCACATTTATGGACAACATGATGTTCAGTTGATCTGAAAGATGAACAGCTCTTGTAGTGAGACAACTAAGTAGGTATCACATCCAAATAGCAACCCTGAGTGAAACGAGGCTGGCAAATGAAGGCCATCTTACTAAAGTCAGATATATATTTTTCTGGAGTGGCCTCAGTGATGGGAAGCGAGGCTAGCATTGGTTTCACAATCAAAGCTAATCTAATTAACAAGCTTGTATGTCTCCCAAAAGGAGTGAACAAACTGACAATATGATTGCCAGAAGTGCCAAGGCACCATCACCAGTGCTTATGATCCCACCATGATAAACTCTGATGAGATCAAAGAAAAATTTCTGAAGGCACCGGGGACCCTCATCATCAATGTGCCGAAAGAGGAAGCTTGCAATTGTGAGTGACTTTAGCACCACAGTAGGCACAGACTTTCAGACATAGCAGGAACCTTGACAGGAATGGAGTCAGAAACAGAATAGCAATGGTCACTTACTACTGAAGACTTGTGCATCTCATGATTTTCTCATCACCAACATTGTCTTCTGTTTACCTAAATGCAACAAAACTTCATGGTTACACCCTCACAACAAATATTGGCATTTAATATACTATGACATTAAGGAGACAATAAGGAGAAGAGACAGAATGTGAGAATGATGGAGACCATGTGTGGCACAGAGTGCTGGACTGACAATAGACTTATCCTCTGCAAGCTAAATATTCCCATTCAACAAAAAACGGTGGCCCCAAGGCAAGGTGACTACCAGAAGACTTAATGTCAACAGTTTAGAGCATATTTCTCCCAACATAAACAGTCCATTGCTAACTTGGAGGGATAGCTGAGCCTATGCACAGTGGAGCAGAAAGGAGTGTTTAACTTTCAGAGATTTAGTGTATAGCACAGAATTTACTCATCTGGGCCAGAACACTTAAAAATATCAAGATTGTTTTGACAAAAATGATGGAGAAATCCAGAAGTTGCTAAATGAAAAATGAAAGCTCCACAGGCTTTACCAGCAAGATAGTTCATCTGTCTCTAAGAAGGCAGCATTTAATTCCATCAAAAGAAAGCTTAGAGAGATGCAGGATTCTTGGCTCAGTAAGAAGACAGATGAAATTCAGTTTTATGCTGATAGTAACAATCCAAAGTGCTTTTATGATGCCCTGAAGACTATTTATAGACCAAAGACCTATGGTGCATCTCAGCTCTTCATTGCTGATGGAGCCATATTGATTAGTGATAAGGACATAATCCTGGAGAAATGGGCTGAACACTTCCATAATGTTCTCAACAGACTGTCATCAATCAATGCTGAAGCCAATGACATATACCTCATGTTAAAATTAATCCTTCTCTAGCTGAACTTCCAACTGAAGAAGAGGTTTTGAATGCCATTAGGCTCCTCTCACGTGGCAAAGTGCCTGGTCTGATTTTATTTCAGCTGAGATTTACAAGATGGGGGGAAAGTGGGGTGGGGGAAGGTTCTCTCCCTTAGTCATTGCTGGAAAGATTCTGCCAGTCTTCCTTAATAGTCTGATCCTTCACCTGGAAGATGGTATAACAGCAAGTACCCAGGCATACCCAGGATCACCTGTTTGCACAGATTCTTTGATCTGCTTTTCTAAAAGGAAAGGCCCCTCTAAGTTAGAGGGGTCAACAATCTTCTTTTAATTACATTCACTAGTTAAGGGGAAAGGTCAGCACCCTGAATGTGGAGAAAATACAAGCAGAGAAATTAGCACAAAGATCAACGGACAGGGCTCTAACTGTCTGAAAAAGGAATACATCTACCTACATATACCACCAGATTTGGGGAGCACCACTACATCTGAGTAGTCAAGGAGCTCTTAACAAACTACCACTCTGAGTCCCATTCAGGAAATCAAAAGATCTTTCTCATGAGCAAGCCTCCAAAGCAAAATACCAACCTCAGAATATATATACACTTCTCAGAACTAGAAGGCATCACAACCCTTGTTACTCAGTGCCTAACTAGCTTAGTACCAACAGATGTGAAAGCCTTCCTACAAGCAAGCTTCCCAGTAAATAAACTCCTCCTTAGGCAAGTTTATACCCCAATGGGCTCTATGTGACTTAGAATGTATTACAGCTGTGATTGAACACATGTGGTCATATAGGCCTATTAATGGACAGGGAAGATCTTATTTCATTGACATTACAAATGGTCATCTATCAGAGAGCCAGTGTGGCTTCAGAAAGGGCTGAGGAATGGTTCATATGCTGTTTGCTGCATGGCAACTCTAGGAGAAATTCCAGGAGCAGAACAGAGATCTGAACACAAGATTTGTTGATCTGACCAAGGCCATCGATAATGTCAGTCTTGAGGGCTTGTGAAAGATTATATCACAATTTGTTTGCTCAGAGAAGTTCATCAGTACTGTACTCCAATGCCATGATAGCATGCTTGCAGAGTTGTGGATAATAGAGGATGCTCTTGCACTTTCCCAGTCACCAATGGAGTGAAGCAGGACTGTGTGCTTGCTCCCATGCTTTTTAGCATGAGGTTTTTAGTCATGTTGTCCGACACCTTCAATGAGGATGAAGATGGCATCAAGGTCAGCTATCACATTGATGATAAATTATTTAACTCAAAGTGGATACAAGTCAAGACTAAAGTTAAAGAAAAGTTGGTGTGTGACTTTTTGTTTGTAAATGTTTGTGTACTCAAAGCATTCTCTGAAGCTGAGAAGCAATAGAGTATGTATTAATTCTCTGCTTCTTGTGATAATTTTGGCATGACAATTAACACCAAGAAAACATAGGTGCTCTATTAGCCAGCATTGCACCCTTCATGGGTGGAACCATCTGTTACACCAAATTCAGAAATTTTGAATGGTGTGGATAAGTTCATTTACCTTGGCAGTATACTTTCCAAGGATGTACACACAGATAATGAGGTTGATGCATGCATTGCCAGGGCTAACTCAGTGTTTGGGAGATTCTGAAAGAAAGTGTAGGAGTGAAGTAGTATTAGAAAGACTACCAAGCTGAAGGTCTACAGAGCCATTGTGCTGACTTCAATTATTTTATGATTGTGAAACCATGCCAGGTAACTGAATCACTTCCATTTGAATTGTCTTAGGAAGATTCTGAAGATCAACTGGCAAGATGGGGGACCTGACATTAAGGTCTTTTCCCAAACTAAACTGCCAAGCATTCAAACTCTACTGCAGAGGGCACAATGCCAATGAGCTGGTTATGTCATTCAAATGCCAAATGTATGTTTGCTTAAAAGACTATTTTATGGAGAACTCACACAAGGCAAGCACTCACATGGTGGTCAGAAGAAAAGATACAAGGACACTCTCAAGCTCTCTCTGAAGAACTTTGAAATTGATTGTGAGACATGGGAGACACTGGCACAGGACAGTCCAGTATGACGTACCCACACCAAAGAGGGGGCTGTGCTCTCTAAGCAAAGCAGAATTGCAGTCATTCAAAAGAAATGTGAAATGTGCAAATTTAGAGCCATCTCCATTCCAAATGTTCACATGGATTATTTGTGCCCGACCTGTGATAGAGCTTTCTGAGCTTGTATTGGTTTGATCAGTCACAGTTGGACACACTGTACCTTGACCTTAACATAATGATGTCTTTTTGGTCATCTTTGAGCCTGAAGAACAACAACCAACTGTTCAGCTTCAAATTAATTTTTGGTCTATGTTTCTATGGCCCTTATGGAATATAATTTTTATTGTATTATCATTTGAAAAGGAAGCATTTAATATTTCTAGCAAAAATTACTTTGAAAACCTTCAAGTGCTATAAAAATGTCACTAAGTCAATCAGCTTCCATTTATGGTAATTTTGTGCTATACGCTGTAAAGATTCTCCCACTGTACAGCTTTTATTATTATCACCAATGGAAGATTCACTCTATCCTAAATTGAGGAAATTCTCTCTGGAATTAAAATGAAAACCTTTTGAATAAAGGAGTTAATTTCTAAATGCATAAGAGACTTCAAGTTTGTTCTTATCAATTTAAGTACTATTGCGTTTGACCCAGTTATTAGCCAATAAACCCTTTCCAATGGACTCCATTTTGCAGAGTCTCTCCTTCGGTGATGACACATTTTCTGACTGGCTTATAAGCTGATTCTTTTATAAATCTCCAAGGAGGCAAGATGGAAATTTTTAAAAAGCCCATTGCATACTCAGGGAATAGTAGCTGGAAAATTTTGTACTGTTTAATATTTATAAATACTTTGTGAATGCAGCTTTAGTGAAATAATAGAATAATCTCATCCAGCTAGGGTGGAATTGCCCTTCGTCATAAACCCAAGTTAATATTGGAACTCTTTCTGAGAGCCGAAGACATCAGCAGCACCATGGGTAAATGTGCCAGCCAAACTCATCACTTTTTCAACCCTGAATGTATACCTGTAAGATGGCAGAGTTGATTGTTTTTAGAGACAAAGATAGGATCTCAAACATGGAGATGCTGGGAAAAGGTGAACTAAACTCTGTGTGGCCAGTCCTGCTTTGCTCATCTTTTATAAACAATGGTGGCTTGGCAGGGGGAAGCCAGAGGCTCCATCTCCTTTCATGGTCTCATTGGGCGAGAACCACTGTGGAAGCCTAGCACAGCATTTGTGCTCATGAAGCCCATTGGTTCCAAGCTCCCCTACGTGATTTTTTTGAAGTGAGGCTCATCCTTCCTTGTGTTCTGGTCTAGCTTATTTCCTGATCTAGGCATTGAATTTGCCTTTTCCTTTTCCTGGGCACAGCTGACTCTTGGAATGCCATTCAAGGCCTCACCCAAGCATCGACACCTATAGGCCACTCTTCCAGAGTGCCACAATTGTTAATGTGTTTGCATATTGCATCACCACACTGACCTTAAACTTCTGGAAGGGACTCATTTTTGTTCCTCTTTTTTTATCCTTACCAACTAACAAGCAGCAGACACTTCACATATAGTAGGCATTTAATAATTATTTATCAGATTGGATTGGGTTGGGGGAGCCAAATTAATAGGTTGTCCCTTGCAGGAGCACTTCCTTGTATAGATCTTATTTGAGTTGCGAAACATCCAGGAGTCAGGAGGATCTGAGACAGCTAAGCAGGATTTGGAGTGTTGCCAGTCATTGGGGTGGATAAAAAGGCCTCTCCCCATGTGGCTCTGCCATAATGCCTCCTCCAGCCTGGAGGGTGAGCCTGAACCTCTGAGGATGTGCTAACCCAGGCAAAGCTGGGACAATTCTGATCTGGTCCTAGAGTCAGAATCCTCTGCTGGTTGGCTTTTACCAGCTGCGATTCACCAGATGGCTCCTGGTGAAGGGGATGTGCTCTGGCAGCCCCTGGAGGAGGGCACTGGGGTAGGATAATGCACTCAGGAGTGGAATGGCAGATTCCTCATAGAGCAACCCTCCAAGCACTCTGAAAAAGTGCCAGGTGGCACAGTGGATAGAGCACTGGGTCTGGGGTCAGGAAGATACGAATTCAAATACTGCTTCAGGCACTTACTAGTGGTGTGAGCTTGGACAAGTCAATTCACCTCTGCCTCCTTCGGTTTCCTCATTTATAAAGTGGGGATAATAACATCACCTATCTCCAGCATCCAATGAGATCATATTTTAAAGTGCTTTGCATACCTTAAAATGTTATATAAATGCTAGCTGTTATTAATAATAATAAAATATTAGCCTGCTCTGGCACTCATAGCTCATTCGTGCCTTCTGCCCCACTGAGGGTCCAGTTGAGTTCAGATAACCTGAATTTGTAACATACCCATTCAGCAAAACTGTGAGACATACTCTGGCTTTGTTCAGTGGCTTAGAATTAAGAGTGGAAGAGCTGAATGATTGGAGCAAGCCAGGGCTGAGATTTGGCAAGAGGAGGGTGAGGATGGGAAAAGGGGCAAGGATATGAGAACAGAAGATGAGATAGAGTTGTACTGGCTAATTAGAGGGTCAAGCTTGTAGAGGGAGGAAAACAACATCACAAAGGCTAATGGCCTGAGGATGTCTGAGCGGTGGAAGGAATGGAGACCTCAATAAGGGCAAAGAACAGTGTAGGAGAGAGGACCCTTCTGGAGGTGGGAATGACAAGAGAGACGGTCAGCATCAAGGAATGGCAGATCTCCTAGTTTCCATCCCTCAGTGACAAAAGGCCCTGGGCCACAGCTGGGGTTTTCTGGGGGCCTGTGGGAGGTGAGGGTCATCCAGGAAGTGAAGGGTTCGAGTATGCACCAAGGGGCTCCAGGAGAACAGCTGGTAGAAGTGACTCCACACTCTTCTCAGAGAGTCTTTGTTTCCAACTTCCCTTTTCAGAGGAGAGGGGTTTGACAGCTAAATGGCCAGCTGGCCTCTGGTCCTGTTTTGACCTTGGATTGGGCCACTGGCCTCTCAGCTACCAAGTTATTTCCCATAGACAGGGGCATGGAAGCTGGAGAAGAAAGCACTGGGAGGAGGGGAAACGATCATGGTCATCAATTACGTGAAGGACTGCCGAGAGATCGGCAGTTGACCTCAGGACGGAGCAGGAAGCAATGGATAGGAGTTTCATGGAGTGAGACTGCAGCTGGCCCTGAGAAAAACCTTCTTGACTGTGCGAGCTATGAGCAAGTAGAATCAGCTGCCTCGGGGGCAGTGAGCAACCCATTGCTGGAATGTGCCAAGGGAAGGCCAGATGGCACCTTTCGTGGGACTCAGAATAGGTTGGAATCCAGGTGAGACCTCTTCTACCTTGGGAATTCTGTGACTCTGGGACATGAATATATGTATGTGCCTAAGCATGCTCTTAAAATATGCTGACATCGCTTCAGTGCATTAAAAATCAATGTTATTAAAATGCATTTGGAATCAATATTCTTATTGTTGGCAGATGATGAATATTGATCACTGGTGTTAGGAATTATGGGCAATCAGATTTTTTTTTCCTTAATCAAGCTTGGAGGTGGTTGCAATTTTTCACAGACTTTGAGTAGCTCTGTGACCTGGGGCAGGGGGAACACTAAAGCCTAGTCCCCTACTGAAAGGAAGGCAGGCATCAGCACCCGGACAGCTCCCCAGGGCACCAGAAAGCCAGCTGAGTCACTGATGGAGCCCCAGGGCCTTGAGGCTGCCCATCACGTGGGCTAAGAACGCAGGGTGATGCAGAAGGGGGATCCTTGGCTACTGCTAGCATGGATCAGCCATTGTTTCTTCCATCTCTTTGGCAGTTTGCTTCCTGAGCTTCAGGCCCATTTCCAGTGCCTCTGAAGGGTGCACTGTTTTATGCACACTTTAGCTTGGGCTGCTTTTCCCACATTCCAAGTGTTGCTTTAGGTGTAATTGAGCTGCCTCACTGTGAATCTCTTCCTTCTGCAACCCTTGATTGAGACTCTGCATATCTGTTCACAGCCATAGACTGTCAGTCAGCACTAACTGAGTATCTACTGTGTGCCAGGCACTGTGCTGAGCACTGGGGATACAACAAAAGGCAAAAACCAGCAATCCTTGCCCTCGAGGGGCTCACAATCTAAGGGGAGGACAACATGCAAACAACTTTGACCATATAAGATGTATCCAGTGCTAATGTAAGGCCCTCTTAGCGGCAGGCATCAGCAGCTATGGGCTTAGGTTTTTCCAGTAAAACATGTGACAAGACAGGGAAGGAATGATGGATTCATCCTGAGGCTTCACTCTGGGAATATCATACTTCCAATGGATTCCCAGTAGCATAGTAGAGTGGGGTGTGGCCCTGCTTCAGTGGTCAGGGGCTGGGTTCAAGGCATTCCACTTCTGAGGCCCGCAGTTTTGTCATGTGTAACATGATGGGGTCATACCTGTTGACCTCTGAGATGCCTTTTGGGAAGCTTGAGATAGAGGTTTCTAGGAGCCCTCACAATCTAACATTTCTAGAACATCAGGTTTTTGAAATGCTTTACAAATGTCCTCTCACTGATCCCCATGAGAACCCCAGAGGACATGCATACCATAAATATTTCTTTTATCCATTTTCCAGATTCCTCACTATTTCTTGACCACCCTCCCCCATTGCTGAGGCCTCAGCAACATCTCCAGAATACATCAATTTCTCTCCTCTGATGCTGCCCCCACCTTCCTGCAATTCCCCATCCTCTTACCTCTGGACTATAGCAATAGCTACTTGGAGGTGGTGGTGCCTACCTCAGGCCTCTCCTCACACGAACCACCAAAGGGATTCTCTTAAAACGCAGATCTTACCATGTCACCTCTTACTCAATAAACTCCAGGACCCAATACAAAGTGCTCAAGCTGGCATTTAAAGCCTTTCATGCCCTGCTCCCTCCTCCCTTACCAGGCTTCTCACACCTTACTCCCCCCAATGCCTACTCTTTGATCCAGTGACACCAGCCTCCTGGCTGGTCCACAAACAGGACCCTCCAGCTCTTGAAGCTGTGCATTTTGAATGACTTTCGTGCCTAGCATGCTTTCTTGCCTTATCTCCCCTGCTTGATTTCCTTGAGTTTCAACTAAAATTTCACTTTTGGAAAGATGCCATTCTTGGTGTCTCTTAATGCTGGTGCCTTTCCCCAGATTTCTTCCACTTTACCATCCATGGATCTTCTTAGTATCTAGTAATCTGCCTGTTGTCTCTTCCACCAGGCTGTGAGTTCCTTGAAGGCAGGGACTGTCTGTCTTTTGCTTTGCATTGGCTCGCTGGTGCTTGGCAAATAGTAAGTGCCTGCTGACACTGCAGATGAGAAATAGAGGTTCAGAAAGGTCACCAACCTGCCAGTGGTCCCCTAGTGATGCTGTGTAAAATGGTGACTAGAACTCGGCTCTTCTTGGGCAGGAGTCCCACCCTTTGCCTTGTCTCTTCTCATATTAAGTGCTTAAAACACAGCTGTCATGTTATCAGCTATTTTGGGCCATGGCCCCCTGCCTGGCAGCCTTCCTAGGTGATGGGTCCTGCAGCTTTGTAAACCTTAAAGCATTAGATAAATGGGACCTGTTATTGTGGAAAAAATCAGGGTCCAGAGCTCAAACTACCTGTATGTACAGTCATTTTGTGGTATGTTTGATGGATGTGTGAGTGTCACTTGTTTAAGACATGAAACATTGGGCTGGAAAGCATATCCTGAGGATATCTTCTGAGACCCAAAGCCAGAGCCCAGGCACTTTTTGAGATGCTCACTCTCCTGCGCCCCCACTCTAGGAGGGCTAACTGGGAGGGGGCATGTAAGGGACACACTAGGTTAAAAGGCTTGGATGGGGTGTGAGCCTTGTTGATGGAAGGAGCATCCCTGTCTATGGGGTCCTATGTCCACTGGGACTGCAGAGGGTTGTGAGGTTTGGTTTTTTTTTAATTCTTCATGCTATCCATGGAAGTTGGAAGGATTGAACTTGAAAGGTTTGGCTTTAATGAGAGGAAGAATAAAGTGGAACATAGGTGGGAAGCGATCATGAGGATGAGTGTTCTAAGCTTTTGTTACCTGTGTTTATGAAGAATGATGCGTGTGTTTATTCATCAGACATTTGTCACGCATTCGTAGTGCACAAGGGACTGTACTGATCACTGGGGAGACAAAAAAGAAAAGAAACAAAAAGATACAGTCCTTATTCCCTAGAGGCTTACATTAGAGTAGAGGTGTCGACTGTGACATGGATGGATAAACAGAGACACCTGGTCAAAGTGCCCTGGGAACTTTTAGGGAAGGGATGGGTCATTACCCTTTAGTAGGGAAAGGAAATGACTGAAGGCAGACACTGAAGATGTGGTACAGGCCTCACAAAACTTAAAGGGATGTAGGAATGCTAGCTCATGGGAGTAAGAGTAGCAGTAAGCATACCGTTTGGTAGTGGTGGTAGTAGTCGTGGTAGTAGTGGCAGCAACAGCAGCAGCGGCAGCAGTAGTAATAGTAGTAGAAGAAGCAGTAGATACAGCCCTCTGAAGGCCCAACTCGTCATCCAGCTTTCAATGAAGGAGGAACCATGACAAAGAAGAAGTGTGCCAGGCAGGGTGATGTTCAGCAGACTTCATGGGTTGTGAGACTGCCATCGAAGCTGGGAAAACCTGGGAGGAATTTTGCAACAAGCAAACCTCTGGTCAAAGCCACAGTAAAGGCTGACCAAAGATATAAGCCATCAGATGTGCTGGATGTAGTCCAAAGTAGTTTACCTTTGTGTGGAAATCAATAAAGAAGACCTTATTAATGGCTGTGGGACAGGAGTGGAATCAAAAGGTCCTCACTGAACCACATCCACATGAGTTCAGTCCGCAGTCTACTGATAAAGAAATATTAAACAGATGGTTCGGTCATATGGGTTTGTTTATAAAAGTGGAGAGTTTTAGGAAAGCCATTGGGGATCAAATCATTGCCATCAGGAGTTGTGAGTCAGAAGGATCATGGACTTATTGGCCAATTCAGATCATGCCATGAGGTTGTAGAAACTGCAATATATTTTTGTGGAATGCCCACATTTAGAATCGATCAAGTAGCTGGAGAAAATGATCAGGTGACCACAATTACATAACGCAAACTTGATGTCTTTTATAAAGTAACAGATGTTCAATGGCCACACTACAAATCTCAGCCTCAAGTAACCTCGAGAATTCACCAGAGACATTTGTGGAACTGGAAGACTCTTACAGACATAACTGTTTGTCACAGCTACCTAAACAGAATATTGGTCATAACAATTTACGCACAAAGTTTTTAATAGATGTCACCATGTTAAATACTAATAATTTCCAAAGTACATGAAATGCAAATCTTTCAAAATGTAGAAACATAGCCAAAGAAATCTGAAACATGTGGGACTAGGACAAGACTGAGGTTATCCACATTGTACTGCAGATTCCTCTGCTGGGACCAGTTATGTTTTCAGCAAGTCTACATGAGAGGAACTTACATTCTGAGGCTCTCTCTTACTCAGTTACCCAAAACCACTGTTTTATCCATCTGTGTGACCGATGGCAGAACATCAAATGTGAAGGAATGATGGAAAAGTGCTTTCTTCTCATATCGCTCCTACCATAACTACATCAAAAGAGTGAAGAGTGAAATAACAAAATAAAATACTCCTCTCAAAATAAATATCTTTGAAAGTTCAATCAATAAGTTATATTGGAACTGGAGCCTCCTAACAGACTGAACTGTTGGCACCAACTTTGCTAATGGGCCATTGAACCATAAACATTTGAGAGCAATCTGAACCAACAAAAGATGAGCTTACATCCCAATACTCTTTTTCAATTACAAAAAACAAAAGAAATCACTTTTTAAAAACCCACCTGCACAATACTCCAGAAAACAATCAGAAACAAATTAGTAAGCATTTATTAATTGCTTTCTACGTGCCAGGCACCATGCCAAGTGTCAGTAACAAAAGACAGATACAACAACAACAAATCCTTTTTGCCCATAAAGAGCCTACATTTTAATGGGAGAGTAAACATTTAAAAATTAGGTGTACATAATGATAGATTCCAAGGAGATGGAGTGTAACCTTGGAGGGCAAGGTTCTACTGGTTGGCGATCAGGAAAGACCTCCTGCAGAAGGTAGGATTTGAGCCAATCCTAGAATGAGTCAGGGGAACCAAGAGAGGTGAGGAGGGAAGGAATTCCCCGTGCACAGAGAGCCAGGCCAAAAGCATGGGGACAGAAAGTGAAACACCACGTATGAGGAACAGCAAACAGGCCAGTGTGGCTGCATAGTAGGGAACATTAAATATAAAAGGATGGCAGGTGGTCCTCAGATTATTTCTTGCAGACCCTCGTCAAACAGAAGAGCGACAGCGATATAAGAGCAGCAGGAACAATGAAGGCCTTGGAGGGAATGGATGGATATTGTTGATTAAACAACTCTAATGATTTTGTATGAAAATCCCTCTCTAAGCAAACACACTGAAAGAGGGACGTTCCAGGGATGCTCAGCTTTCCCCTCCCTCTCTCCCTTCTGTTATGAGATGGCCCTTTTCCTGTTTCCATCTACCAGGTGTAATCACAAGCAGTGTTTGTGGTGCAGAAACAGATTTCCCTGCAGGCCTGTGTGATGGAAAGGTAAGTTTGCCCAGGTGGAGCAAGCTACTGTGATCACACCTCGTCATCAAATGGGTTCCAATGTGTCCCCTAATTTCAGAGAGATTTCCACAGTCCAAGATGTTCTCCCCCCACACATTTCATCTGGAACTCTGGAACGGAAGGTGGTGGATTTGTTTCACTTTATTGACAGGTCTCATAGAGCACATCTATTCTGACAAGTGACAGTTCTATGAGAGCCCAGGCTTTTTTTTTTTTTTTTAAGAATTACAGGAACTGCCTTAGTTTTAGATTAGTGGGTAGCTTGAGATATATCAGATCTCTTACCAGAGATGAGGAAGAAATTCAGGAATCTCTAGCAGGAAGGACATTTCCTTTCTGGGCACTTGGGCCATGATTTGAGCTACAGTCACAGTGTTAGCGGGCATCTGGGGAATTGTGGCCTGGATTGTAGAAGGCATTAGTTTCTGCCCATTTGTTGTGCTAAAGCCTTGTCTTGATTAGTCGCTGGGGTTCACAACTGCATGGGCAGCCGGGTTGGCATTACAGTGTAACTTTGCTAGTGAGTCATTTAGGGATGTATTGGAGCAGGAAACCCATTGTGGTGCTTAAAATATTCATTTTCATTATGGCCCCTAGTGAGCCCTGTTGCCTTCTGTACAGCCCTGAAAAATCACATAAGTGAGCGGTGGAAACTTGCCTACATCTTGGGTCTGAGTTTAAACTTTAATGAGGGTGTTGTTTGGCCTCTTTCTGAGTGCTCCTGGGTTACCAGAGCCAATTAATTCCAATCATTAATTTATTAAAACAATTAGGGTTGATTTCACCAAAGGTAGACATTCACTCCTGTGAGTTGACTCCAAGAAGGCAAGGAAAAAAATGAAGATCTGCATCAAGGATATATAGCAGAGAACACTCATTCATTCGGTCCCTGTAAATATTGGTCCCCCTTGTAATAAATGGTATTACAAAGCACTTTCTGTCCAATGAGACAATTTCCATACAACAGAAAATGGCTCATAGACTTAACAAAAGGCAGTAGGCTTTAATAGGCAGGTGAAGAAGAAATTCCAGCATCTCAAGGAAGAAGGACATTTTCTTTCTTTTTTTTTAATACAGAATCACAAAGTCTGAGTTGGAACGAAACATGCAGGACATACAGTCCACATTGCACCTGAAGAGGAATCCCTTCTACATCCTAGATAAGTGGTTCTCCAGCATCCATGTGATGGTGACCTTACTACATCCTGATAGTGAGTCTTGGACAGTTCAAAATATTAGGGAAATTTTTTTCCCATTACATAAAACCAATATTTTCCTCTCCAGAATTTTTCCCCTTTGGTCTTGATTCTTCTCTTTGGGTCAAAACAGAGCAGGTCTAATTTCATTTACATATTATAGATCTTCAGATATTTGAGGGCAGTTATCATGTCCTTGGCCGCCATCAGTTTTCCCTTCTTCAGGCTACATGTCACCATTTCCTTAAGTTGATTCTTACACAGTATGATCTCAAGGTCTTCCATCAGCCTCGTTGTCCTCCTCTGGACATTCTGATGCTTGTCAATGTATTAACCACAGTATTCCAGGTATGGTCTGACCAGGCTTCAATCCAGTGGGGCTCTCACCTCCCAAATCTTGTACACTCTACCATATTTAGGATACCGTCTAATTTTATCTGATTTACATTGAACTTTCAGGCTACTAAAATCCCCCAATCTTTTTCAGATAAACTGCTGGCTAGTCATGTTTTCCCCCCAGAAATTTTTGGTGTAAATTTTTCAAATCCAAGCATAAGGCTTTATGCTTATCACTATTAAAATTAACCTTATACATTTTACTCCATTATTCAGCCTCTCAGAATCTTTTGGGACCCTGACTGTCTTCTAGTGTATTCATCATTCCCTTCGGCATTGTGTCACTGCAAGTTGTTAACACGACAAAAACAAAACCACCTCTGCTTTCATCCAAGTCAGGATAAAACTGTTCTTCATAGAGTAAGACACCTACCCTTGGGGCACTCCACTGGAAACCTCCTTCCAGAGGGTTCTGCTTTTTCTCCACTTTATAAGACACACACACACACACACACACACACACACACACACACGCACAAACTCACCACAGACACTTGTAAGATAAAGCAATGTCTTTCAGCCCCACTGAAGAGTAAGATACAGGTTAACAATGGCAATCTCTTCTTCAGGTTGTTGCCTAGGGATTGGCCTGAGCAAGGGTCTGGATGGACCTGAGGGTAAGGCATCTATCAGGGTCGGTGACTGGTCTTAGAGGAAAGGCCAGATCTCTCTTCCAAGATGGGTTCTTGCTGGCATTTTTGGGTGTCATCCCAGTCCAAAATGGGATGCCCCATTCCAAAGCCTTAAGAGTAAGGGCTGCCCATATGTTAAACCTTCATTAGGAATGGAACTAGATGTCATAAAGTCTGGACTAGTGTCCCTTTGGGGGTATGCCCATAATGATAATATGAACTATGTAGACTGGCATGGGATCCACATAGTAGAGTGAAGAGAACTTTGGATTTGGAGTCAATACCTGGCTTAGTTTTGCTTCTACTTAATTACCCATGTGAACAAGGCATGTGACTCCCCACTTCCCACTTCACTTTGCTCCTTTGTAAAATGAGTCAGTTGGACAAATCCACTAACATCTCTTCCAGCTTTAACTACACTGATCCAAAGAGATTCCTGGGCAAGCGTGCTATAAGCCTGGAGATGAATTCACAGATCACCCAGGCCAGGTGGAAGGGGGACTGTCTGATGCAATCCCATCCCAACAAGCGCTTTTTAAATAGTTTGTGCTGAGCACTGGAAATGCAAAGCCAAAGCTACAATGGTCCCTGCCCTCCAGATGCTT